>NC_071262.1:28430301-28460301 GCF_023375685.1 Ictalurus furcatus | reverse complement strand
AAAGTAGTTGCTTTTAGTATTAAAATGAAACTTAAATCTAGAACCATTAAGAGTTCCTTGGTTGCTCCTCTTGGGGAACGCTGTGTAGAACCCTACAACTTAGTGCTTCCTTATTGGTAGAAAACGTTTAGGAAGTTAAATACCATGATCTGTCTGGAGAACCTTTAAAGAACAAGGCTTCTGATTTTGTCCTTCCAAGACACAGCCATAAGACACAGTGTTTTATGACCTACTATTTTTCCTGTATAATTTGTGCATAAGTTCTAATTTGACTATATGGAAAGAAGAAGCCTTCTAAGTGTGTGTTAATGGACGAGAGGATAATTAGGAAGATGGCAAAGTTTCAGGTGTGGTCTTTTCCTCAATATTATTTCCTAACTCTATTTATCCAGTGTGTGCACACAAACTGCTTCTGTGTCCAACAGCACTGTGTTAACCTTTTTCTCTCACACTGGGGAATTGAGTGAGTTTTCCTGCTCTCTCTCCTGGAGTGTCTCCTACAAAGCCAGCTAATCAAAGATGTCATCACTGACCTTTAAGACGCTATCAAGAAGAGCATGCTGCACCACCCACCACCTCCGCCAAAGGATAACATACACACATCGAGGCTCTCATATAGCCTACTTGCCTACTCAATGCCTTGTACTTGTTTGGAGGTCTTTTTTGTCAGGTTTAATTGCATATAAATGCCACACTGAAATTTCATAATCAGAGCATACACTGATGTGTAAATCTGAAACTATAAATCTGCAGCTGAAGTTATAACCGTAATTTCATGAATGCAGTCAATATTATGACCAGGATTCTTGCATCTAGGTATCTGAGAAATGTACAGTATTGAGGTGGATGACTCCAGAAAGCAGAAAGGAGTGACGGGGGGTGTAGATGGATGGCTCCAGAAAGTTACAGAGGTGTGGGCAGATGGATGGCTTAAGAAAGCACTGGGAGTGAGGTCTGGAGTATGGTTCTAGAACGATGAGCAGGTGAGGCCAGGGGTATTGTTCCAGAAAGCCTTGCAGGATAAGCCAGATGGATGGCTCCAGAAAGGTGAGGGCTTGACGAGAGGATAGACCTAGTTAGTAAGGAGATGTAGCCATGCAGATGACCTACAGTAAGAAAGCTGGCCAGGTAGATGGATGGCTCTAGAAGGTTGACAAGGTGCGGCCAGATGGATTGCTCCAGAAAGATGAGGAGGTGCGGCCAGATGGATTGCTCCAGAAAGATGAGGAGGTGCACTCAGATGGATTGCTCAAGAAAGATAAGGAGGTGTGGCCAGATGGATTGCTCCAGAAAGATGAGGAGGTGCGCCCAGATGGATTGCTCCAGAAAGATGTTGAGGTGTGCCCAGATGGATTGCTCCAAAAAGATGAGGAGGTGCGCCAAGATGGATTGCTTGAGAAAGATGAGGAGGTGCGCCCAGATGGATTGCTCCAGAAAGATGATGAGGTGTTACCAGATGGCTTGCTCCAGAAAGATGAGGAGGTGCGCCCAGATGGATTGCTTGAGAAAGATGGTGAGGTGTTACCAGATGGCTTGCTCCAGAAAGATGTTGAGGTGCGCCCAGATGGCTTGCTCCAGAAAGATGTTGAGGTGCGCCCAGATGGATTGCTCCAGAAAGATGACGAGGTGTGCCAAGATGGATTGCTCCAGAAAGACGCGGCGGTACGGCCAAACGAATGGCTAAGCAAGCAGATGGTGTGAGGTCTGGAGTATGGTTCCAGGTGGATCAGGTGGAGACTTTAAAAGTGGCATAACCAGGTGGATATCTAAATAGATAATGATGCAGGGTAAGGCCAGGTTGATGGTTTTACAGAGTGGAGGGGTAGGGCCAGGTGGTCGGTTCTAGAAAACTCTAAACTGTAAGTATGAAATGTTAGCAAAAACTAAATGCATAAATAATGGTTTGGATATGAGAACCATATAAACAAGATCCAATTACAGATTCACAATTCAGAAAATTCATTTTGCCGTTGTACTGTATTAGCATATGATTACTTTGGACAGGAAATGGCATGGAGAATAGTCGTGCATGTCACTACACTACAGCAGGATATGAAGGCCTCTGACTTGGGCTTTAAGACCCTGATACAAACAATAACACGGCCAGGTGCATCATCAATTACAGCCTCAACACTTCTATCAGCAGATCTCCTCATTTCCCTCAGCGTTATCAAAACACTTTGCATAAAAATGGAAATCTGCAAACAATAAATTAATAGTGAAGGCATTTATAGCTCGATAAATCACCATGTGACTAACTGCTGGCAGACGTGTATCCAGAAATGAGGTCTCACTGTCTCACTGAAATGCATGTATAACCTGTGTGTCTGTTATAAATACATGTGTGTGTGTGTGTGTGTGTGTGTGTGTGTGTGTGTGAGTGTGTGTGTGTGTTAGCTGAAATAGTGTAACTCTCAAATAGAGTGACTCACTCTGATATAAAAAGTAATAACACTGCATGTATAAACCTGCTCTCTATCCTCATCCCGAACCAGAGCCAGATCGTTTATCAGAGAGCTGGAGAAGTCTCACCTTCTCTTCTATCACTCTGTCCTTCTTTCGCTTACTATCTCTCTCTCTCTCTCTCTCTCTTGCTCTCTCTTTAGCTGATAGACAGCCACTGTGATGGCTTTTTAATGATGTCTCATACAACATTAAGCTAATGGCCATCAGATTGGACAATGTGCCCTCCTCTCCTTATTCTCCTTATCAACACACTGCATACCCTCTCCCACCCTTACTCCCTGCACGCACGCACACACACACACACACACACACACACACACACACACGCACACACACACACATACACATATAATGACAGAAAACCTGTGCTAGCTAGGACTGTTCAACTAATACATGTTTCTTTTAGCAGTGGGGAAAGTATGTATATGTACTCTATATATTTACTTTGTAAATGTATATGATTTTATATAAGTATAGTTAGTTGTGTGCTAATTTATAAGCAGCTAGGATCTAGGGTTAGAATTGTGGACAGGCTTAACGGACATTGCTTTTCTTACAGTTTCAGTTATATGAATTTTAATTCAAACGTGTAAGAAGATTTTAATGACTGCGGGTTGATCAAATTTACCATGTTTCTGACCCTTTTCGGCATCCATTCTGATAGCTGGAATTGCAATTAATAATGAACAGATTGATGAACGAGTGTTGTCAAGTGATTTTTGCTAACTAAATAGTCAAGCTAATGTTAGCTATCTAGGTACAAGGTAGGCAGAGATGAACTTTAGTCAAAACAGCAGACATTATATAAAACCGTTGTAGGCAAATCCGTGCGATATTCTTCATTAACAAATAATACAGTTCATTCTCCAGGAAACAAATAATACCCATTTATCCATCCATCTTCCATACCGCTTATCCTACACAGGGTCACAGGGAGCCTGGAGCCTATCCCAGGGAACTCGGGGCATGAGGCAAGGGGCACACTGTATGGGGTGCCAACCTATCGCAGGGTACAATTGCACAAACATTCACACACTGTTTGGTAATGCCAATCACCCACATATCTTTCAACTAGGAGAGGAAACCAGAGTACCCAGAGGAAACCTCCAAAATACAGACTTTTTGGACTGGCATTCCATCCAAGGTGTATTTTGGCTCCAATGTCCCTGGGATAGGCTCCAGATCCACCTTGACCCTGATCACGATCAACTTTTACTGGTTGGTTTGGCCATTTTTCTGTTAAACCACGTCACCAGAAAGAATCTCAAGAGTGAAGAGTCTACCAGACAGTCTGTTCAATATCGATCAATCAGCAGCAGCCTTTATTTTGTCACGTATACATTACAGCACAGTGAAATTCTTTTCTTCGCATACCCCGGCATATTAGGAAGTCGGGGTCAGAGCGCAGGGTCAGCTATGATATGGCGCACCTGGAGCAGAGAGGGTTAAGGGCCTTGCTCAAGGGCCCAACAGTATCATCATGGTGGTGCTGTGACTTGACCCCCTGACCTTCTCACCCAACCCCAACCCCAGAGCCTTACCCATGGAACCTCCATTTGAATTACTTCAGAGTAAAATGTTCCTATAAATGACTTCCATTACAGTGAGGGAAAAAAGTATTTGACCCCCTGCTGATTTTGTACGTTTGCCCACTGACAAAGAAATGATCATTCTATAATTTTAATGGTAGATTTATTTGAACAGTGAGAGACAGAATAACAACAAAAAAATCCAGAAAAACGCATGTCAAAAATGTTATAAATTGATTTGCATTTTAATGAGGGAAATAAGTATTTGACCCGCTCTCAATCAGAAAGATTTCTGGCTCCCAGGTGTCTTTTATACAGGTAACGAGCTGAGATTAGGAGCACACTCTTAAAGGGAGTGCTCCTAATCTCAGCTCGTTACCTGTATAAAAGACTCCTGTCCACAGAAGCAATCAATCAATCAGATTCCAAACTCTCCACCATGGCCAAGACCAAAGAGCTCTAAGGATGTCAGGGACAAGATTGTAGACCTACAGAAGTCTGGAATGGGCTACAAGACCATTGCCAAGCAGCTTGGTGAGAAGGTGACAACAGTTGGTGTGATTATTCGCAAATGGAAGAAACACAAAAGAACTGTCAATCTCCCTTGGCCTGGGGCTCCATGCAAGATCTCACCTCGTGGAGTTGCAATGATCATGAGAACAGTGAGGAATCAGCCCAGAACTACACGGGAGGATCTTGTCGATGATCTCAAAGCAGCTGGGACCATAGTCACCAAGAAAACAATTGGTAACACACTACGCCGTGAAGGACTGAAATCCTGCAGCGCCCGCAAGGTCCCCCTGCTCAAGAAAGCACATATACATGCCCGTCTGAAGTTTGCCAGTGAACATCTGAATGATTCAGAGGACAACTGGGTGAAAGTATTGTGGTCAGATGAGACCAAAATGGAGCTCTTTGGCATCAACTCAACTCGCCGTGTTTGGAGGAGGAGGAATGCTGCCTATGACCCCAAGAACACCATCCCCACCATCAAACATGGAGGTGGAAACATTATGCTTTGGGGGTGTTTTTCTGCTAAGGGGACAGGACAACTTCACTGCATCAAAGGGACGATGGACGGGGCCATGTACCGTCAAATCTTGGGTGAGAATCTCCTTCCCTCAGCCAGGGCATTGAAAATGGGTCGTGGATGGGTATTCCAGCATGACAATGACCCAAAACACACGGCCAAGGCAACAAAGGAGTGGCTCAAGAAGAAGCACATTAAGGTCCTGGAGTGGCCTAGCCAGTCTCCAGACCTTAATCCCATAGAAAATCTGTGGAGGGAGCTGAAGGTTCGAGTTGCCAAATGTCAGCCTCGAAACCTTAATGACTTGGAGAAGATCTGCAAAGAGGAGTGGGACAAAATCCCTCCTGAGATGTGTGCAAACCTGGTGGCCAACTACAAGAAACGTCTGACCTCTGTGATTGCCAACAAGGGTTTTGCCACCAAGTACTAAGTCATGTTTTGCAGAGGGGGCAAATACATATTTCCCTCATTAAAATGCAAATCAATTTATAACATTTCTGACATGCGTTTTTCTGGATTTTTTTGTTGTTATTCTGTCTCTCACTGTTCAAATAAATCTACCATTAAAATTATAGACTGATCATTTCTTTGTCAGTGGGCAAACGTACAAAATCAGCAGGGGATCAAATACTTTTTTCCCTCACTGTAGCAACCTCTCCTGCACAGGTGCACATCTATATAAGATTTTTATACATTCTCCAGGCTTTTCACTTTCTATATATTACCTCATATTCCTGTTCTTTTTAACAGCCCATACCTGTTGTATTTGGTGTCAGCTGTCTCTTACTTCCACCAGTCTACATTACTCTATATTAGTGTTTCAATAACAGGAGTCCTTCATGTTGTACTGATATAGTAAGTGCAAGATCTTCCTCACAGATGGCTCTACGACCCTGATGTGACACGATTTGTTTAACAAAAAAACAAAGAAAATCGAACTAAAAGCCACCTTAATTGCCAGACCACTGAGCATCGGTGTTCTGAATGAGGGTCAGCTCTGACTCAGCACGTCTGGCTTTCAGAAATCTCTCTCACTGGTATTATACAAGCTGCTTTAACAATCTATCTACCACATACAATCAGCCTTGAGCTGTGTATTTTATACCCTGTGTTCAGAGTTTAATTTCTCTCCTGTGCTGAAGCAACTGAACGTTCAAGGGTGAAAAAAAAAGAAAAAAAAAAAAAAAGAAGTGTTTAGATTTAATTACAATATGACACATTACAACATCAGCTGAAAAACAAGCACTTCTGTATATAAAACTATCATTAAAACGGTGGTGCGTAAAGAGACTCCCTGTTTAGTCGGCTTGTCATTTTGGAAGGAAATATAAGTATCACATAATTTGTCAGGGGATGTTTTTATTTAAGATTGTCCAAACGTGGAAAACAAAGAAGTATATATTAACGTGATCATTTCTCACCGATCTCCTACCTGATCAATTCAGAGTACGGAGTCTCTAATGAGACTAATAACAACAACGAGACCCAGAAAACAAAATATATTACAAAGAGTTATGCGATATTAAGTGGGGACCGAGTGCTCAAAGAGTACACCAATTAAAAAGTTTAATATTTCATTTGATACATACTGTAATAGCTTCGCCCATTACGTTTCTAGTCTAACGCTGAGACGTGATCGTAGCGTTCCTTTTTTTTACGTTCTTTTGATTTGAGCATTTACACACTCGCACATGGCTGATTGTGCTGCAGATAGAGACTAGCGAGAGTCGAAAGGTTAAAGACTGGAAGCAGACGTCTCTCTGAGCTCTGCATGGAGTCAGTCCCACACAAATAATGTGTTTCACTGAACTGCAGGGTGGAGACACTCATCTCTCTGCTGTGTGTCATACTGTTAGGTTCTCTTCACACTGGATCTTATACCCCCCTACACACACACACACACACGCATTTGTCTTACTATTCTTGTGAGGACCTTGCATTAACATTCAGCTATGGTACATTTAAACCTTTAAACCTTAACCTGAGGGTCCAACAGGAAACATTTAGTCTCTTTAAGGTTTTGTTTGTTTGTTTGTTTGTTTGTTTTAAAATATAATCTGCAGGTTATTCCTTTTCATAAAACTGCCTCATCAGAACCAGCCAAATGGACTCTATCAGATATTCCTATCATTCTGGGGACATTGACTTCCCACCAAGATATTAAAACATTCCCTCGCATACACACATATATTACTTGGTCATTTCTCATTTGTATCATCAGTGTAATGACTCGTTCGGACAGTTTGCCTAAATCACTCAGTCGTGCCTGACAGCTAGTGTCTTTATTAAGTTGGTCAGTTTCCAGACTCCCCATTAGCGAATGTAGCAGTCGTCCCTCGTCTCTCATCTGTCCCCCACTGCTTCTTCACACCACTCGCAAGAAGTCATCTCCAAAACGCAATTCGGGCAGATGATGATGGTAGAAATGGTGCATGTAGAGTATATTTGGGTTTCTCGATCTGTGCGTTTGCTGTTAAAGTTCTCTGCAAGTCACAAGTTGGTAGAGAGTTCAAACTCCAGCAGTGTCTGAGGCAAATCCCTTAACCTCCAACTGCTCATCTCTGTTCACGGTTCACCGTCTTAAACCACTGTAGGGTAAGAGCATACCTAATAATCTGTACACTCGTTCTGTTGAGAGACAGACAGAGAGAGAGAGAGAGACGTGTATACTCCTGGTGCCCGATCCTGCCACACTTCTACTGCTGAGCACTTATTCTCTTCTTCTGCTTGAAACTTTTTGCACTTTTTTGTTGTGATTGGTTCCAGACTTAGAGCAAGAAATGAGACAATTTAAACAGAATTTGTAAGTTCTAACTTGTAAAATAGCTACTGGATATTACTTAATAACTCAATAACCCCGCCCCCACCCATATACTGTATGCTACCTCTGGGTACAAACATAGTACTGTATTAGCTTAAACTGTTATTGCGATGACATACATTTACCAAAAAAAAAAAAAGTCTTTATTCTCAAGTCTTAGAATTGGTTGAGTGGATAATCTGACCTCTCCCCCATGCTTCTGGGGTTTCCTCCCCAGTCCGAAGACATGCGTTGGCATGATTGGCATTTCCAAATTATCCGTAGTGTGTGATTGGGTGTCCGATTGTGTCCTGCAATGGGTTGGCTCCCCATCCAGGGTGTCCCCTGCCTTTGCCTTGACTTCCTTGGGATAGGCTCCAGGCTCCCGAGGACCCTGTTTAGGATAAGTGATATGGATGGATGGATGGATGGGTAATTGGTGCTGTAATCATAAAAACCGTTCTGTGCTCATCCTATTCACAATCTGCTCATACTAAACATGTTAACACATTCAATACTATTTAGACGTCCGGTCTGTGAAGATGAACTGCATTTGTACAGTATTTCACACGTTGTGTTGTGTATCTAGTGCGTATTGAAGATCTGTAAAGCTGTTAAATATAAAGATATTGAAATGACTAAGGAGCCTTCACCTTGTAGAGGAGCTACAGTTGTCGTCTTTACAGTGCCAGGTTTTGTTTTACTGAATTGTTCTCGCTTGTGTCTGGTGCTTCTGATATTTAAAGCAGGCTGACATGGACCCCATGTGACAGCAGTTGGTATTAAATATTGCATCTTGCAGAGTGAAAATCAGAAAAGTTGTGTAGATTTGTTGCAGTGTGCCTTGAAAAGTCACTTAGATTGTGTACCGTGAGAAAGCCAGAGGCGGCTTGATGTTTTATTAAAGGTTTGTCAAGAATCAGGGTCAGTGGAAGCAGAATGGATCAAAACCTGGAGAGACAGAGTTACTGGAGTGAGACTGTAAAATAGAAACATGGCAAAAAAACAGAAAAGCATACATGTGAAACGCTGTGTATTTTATCAAATACATACCAGACTTTGTAAGGGACAAGCAGAGGAATCTACAGTGGCCTCCGATAATATTGGGACCCTTGGTAAATATGAGCAAAGAAGGCTGTGAAACATTTATCTTTATCGTTTAACCTTTTGATCTTTTGTTCAAATCATTCACAAAAAAAAAATCTCTGCTCTCATGGATGTCAAACAATTGCAAACACAACACAGGTTTATCAAAAAAAAAAATTGTTAAATGTAGGTGCACAATAATTATTGACACATCTATGAATTCATATTGAAAAGATATTTAATGTATATTCCCATTGATATTTTACATTTTTTTAGTACACCTGGGTGACTAGGAACAGGAAATTGTTCAAGCATGACTTCCTGTTTCACAGGGGTATAAATATGAGGTAACACACAGGCCAAATTCCCTTAGTCAGTCATCACAATGGGTAAGAGCGAGGAATATAACTGTGATGTGCGGCAAAAGGTTGTTGAGCTTCACACAATGGGAAGTGTCTATAAGAAAATAGCACAAGCATTGAAAATGCCCATTTCCACCATCAGGGCAATAATTAAGACGTTCCAGTCAACTGGAAATGTTATGAATCGACCTGGAATTGGATGTGTGTCTATATCGTCTCAACGCACTGTGAAGAGGACGGTTCGAGTGGATAAAACATCTCCAAGGATCACAGCTGGAGAACTGCAGATGTTAGTTGTGTCTTGGGGTCAGAAAGTCTCCAAAACTACAATCTGAAGTCACCTACATCACCACAAGTTGTTTGGAAGGGTTTCAAGAAAAAATCCTCTACTCTCATCCAAAAACAAACTCGAGCGTCTTCAGTGTGCAGACACTACTGGATCTTCAAATGGGACCGGGGTCTATGGTCAGATGAAACCAGAATAGAGCATTTTGGTAATAAACACCAGAGGTGGTTTTGGAGCACACAGAGAGGTAGCCATATGGAAAAGTACCTCATGCCCACGGTTAAATATGGTGGTGGATCTTTAATGTTTTGGGGCCGTTTTTCTGCCAGAGGACCTGGACATTTTGTTAGGATACATGGCATCATGGACTCTATCAAATATCAACAGATATTAAATGAAAACCTGACTGCCTCTGCCAGAAATCTTCAAATGGACCGTGGTTGGATCTTCCAGCAGGACAATGATCCAAAACATCATCAAAATCAACACAAAAATGGTTTACTGACCACAAAATCAAGGTCCTGCCATGACCATCCCAGTCCCCTGACCTGAACCCCATAGAAAACCTGTGGGGTGAACTGAAGAGGAGAGTCCATCAGCTGGGACCTAGAAATGTGAAGGATCTGGAGAGATTCTGTGTGGAGGAACGGTCTCAGATCCCTCGCCATGTATTCTCCAACCTCATCGGGCGTTATAGGAGAAGACTCAGAGCTGTTATCTTGGCAAAGGGAGGTAGCACGAAGTATTGAATAAAAGGTTGACAATAATTGTTGTACACCTATATTTATCAAAGAGTTTTTTTTTTTTTTTTCGATAAACCTGTGTGTTGTTTGCAATTATTTTATATCCATAAGAGCAGAGTATTTTTGTGATTTTTTTTAAACAAAAGATCAAACGCTTAAACAATAAAGACAAATTTTCACAGCTTTCTTTGGTCATACTTACCACGGGACCCAATATTACTGGAGGGAACTAACTGTATGCAAGCAACAAAGGTGTAATGACATACTGTACATTACAGCTGTTTTTTTTTTTTTTTTTTTTTTTCCATGGGGTAACGAACCCAAGGAACACTGGAAACTAGGAAATTCTAGGTAATATGAGAAATAAGTGAATGATAGAGATCACTGGAAACTAGGAAACAATAAAATATTGTAAAGAATGAAACTAAAGAACACTAGAACAAAGAGTGCTAGAATCTAGAGAACAGCAATCATTCTGGAAACCAAAGTACATTAAGAATGTTGGAAATTAAGGAACACTGTAAACAAGAGACCACTGGAAAATAGGGAAAACTAGAATCCCTGACACTAGCAAACATTGGAAACTAGTGAACACCTGGAAATCAGGAAACACTAGAAAGCTGGAAAGTAGGAAACAGAAGGAGATAGGGCGCACTAGAAACTAGTGAACATTGGAAATTAGGCAACAGTAGAAAGCTGAAAATTAGGGTACACTAAAAAGCTGGAAAGTAAGGTGCACTACAGAACTCATAATTAGGGAGCATTGGGAAGCTGGAAAGTAGGATACGGTACAGAGTAAACATTAGGAAACACTAGAACGATGGAAAGTAGGAAACAAAACGAGCTAGAGATCACTACAAACTAGGCAACGTTAGAAATTAGGGAACACTACAAAGCTGGAAATTAGAGAACAGAAGGAGTTAGGAAATCCTGAAAACGAGGGGGCATTGGAACATAGGGAACACTAGATACCTAGAAATTCAAGAACACCAGAAACAACAGAACACTCGAAACACTTCAAAACAAGGGAACACAAACTAATTATGGCCGTCATAATGTAAGTGATAACAAGAACATTAAAGTAACTACAAATGGATGAAATGTATGAGGAATAAAACACTGTGTGACATCCTCTTATTGGAATAGAAGGGATTATATAATCAGTGATTATTTTCTAATAACAGCATACTTACCGTTACTTACCGTTACTTACATACTTACCGGTTACTACGGTCACAGTGCAGAAGTAAAGAGTGAGCTGTACAAGAGATTCATCTTCAAATGGAAGAAAGTCACTCACATCTTGGTTTCTTCTCCAACTCATCCATTCAGTTCACATCTTCAGGTTCAAACTTTATAAATAAGTGAGTATAGAAGGGGAGATCACGAAATACACAGGTCTGAACATCAGTACCTGCAAGCGTGGCTCTGATTTTTTATTTATTAATTTATACATTTAGTTTAGGAGGACAGAAAAGGACAGGGCAGGACAGAGTTTCTCATATGAAAACTAGGTGGCATTTAACCATCACGCTGAATCAGGAATCATCCGAAGTTGTAATTCTGTTCGGTAAAGTAGGCTGACACTCCGCCTCAGAAGATTCTGGAAGGAAGTTTCCTCATCTTTGTGCTTTTATGTTTTTGTTTTGTTTTGTTTTTTATTGGAGGGGAGGCATGTCGAGAAAACGAGAGCAGACATCACCACGGGCAGGATTTGATCTTTGTTTATTGCTTCTAGCTGCTGTTCTTTCGGTTAGAAACTATTATATTTAAAATGAGGTCATTTACACCAAATGCTAAAATATAGCGTGTTCAAAAAATGCTCGAGTCTCAAAGTATGCAGAATCTTAAAACGGATGCTTGGCGTTTCACATTTCCAGACAGAACCCCCTTCAGGAAGCGAACACTCTTCACTTAAGAAAGAATTTCTATTTTAAAGTGTAGATCATTTCTAGCTGCTGGTGCCCTTGGCTTGCTCAGTGGAGGGTAAGATGAACACTAACGATGCCTATAAATTGGCTTTGAGATCTGTATTGTTAAAAAATAAATAAAACACTATACAATTTCTATAAGAGAAATTGCTCGGTTGCGAAATATAGTCCACAACAGCACAGAAGAGGAATACAAAGCAGTTCCAGGGATGAATGAGCAATGAAATATAAATAGGCATAGACAAGACAATAACAGAAATAAGTACTGTATGGATCGATAAATACAGAAACCGATGGACCAAAATACTTCTAAGGAACCCCTTTATGTAGATAGATTCACCTCAACACTAATCACCCCCGGCTTGTTCGCTGTCTGTGGCTCAGCTTCATTAAAACCAACAACAGCAGCAACAACAACAACAACAACAAAATATGAACAAACAATAGAGGTCAATAAAACAGAAAAAAATATCTAGCTGCATTTTGTGTAATTTGTACCACAGCTCTATCAATTCTCAACTCTGATTGGTCCTTGTCTCTAACACAAATACAATATATATAATTTTATAATATACTATAGTAACAACTTACACAGGGACGTGTGCATACACTCATCGTTTAAGCGTAACAATAAGACGATTTTTTTAAAAAAGTGTTGCTTTTTAACGGCAGAAATCGTATCGTCGTTGATATAGTGACGTTTTCTGTAAGGTTTACGTTCAAAGCTGAACGTTTATGAACGAAGACTTCAGTCAGGGGTAAAGCTGTGACGTTTTCTGCCACGGGAGAGTCTTCAGGACCGAGCGGTTGGATAGAAACATGCCGAGCCGCATCTAGACACATTTAGTGTCGTTGTTTATAGCCGCTAAAACTTAAGTGATGACAGGAACTCATTTGTTTAACTTGTTAAAGCATACATGGATTTAAAAAGTATTACGTCATTCTTTAATAAGTTAATAATGTATACTGTTGGCAAATTTCTGTGGTACAGTAGTAGAGGAATTAAATACTTGGCGGTGGTGGTGGTGGTTGTTCCCCGAGTTCTCTGGGACAGGATCCAGCCTCTCCGTGACCCTGTGTCGGATAAGCTTTATGAAAATCAATGGATGGATGGATGGATGGAAACACATAGGGCCACATAACATATATGACTTAACATAAATAACTTTTATTCTTTTCTTCACGTTATATTATATTATATTTGTATTTCATTTCATGATTTAATAAAACAAGCGCAGCTGAAGCGAGCCACATCACAGCATGGCTGGTGTAAAATGGCGTCCTCTGTGCTCCATAGCACTTCTATTATATGATAACATCGTTATACTCTGTGTTGTATATGAAGTCAGAACATTATGTGTGGTGGAAAAAAGAATGACACAGTGTCATTGCAGCTAATTTACTCCCTGAGGTTTTACACACACACACACACACACACACACACACACACACACACACACACACACACACACACATATCAAGCCCTCTATACCTTCACATGCTGCATCTGTGATTCTCTCTTCAGCGTCCTATATAATCACATAGGCACAGAGACGCTGGTAAACAAAGCTTTCTCTTTCATATTGAGGGGAGTGTTTTGCGAGAAATGGTTGTGTGTGTGTGTGTGTGTATGTGTGTGTGAGAGAGAGAGACAGCACAGCTATATGGCAAAGACCCACAAATATCATGTCACAAGAACATGTCTGTCAGCGAGAGTGATCTTCAATGAATTGGTTTTTTTGTTTTCTAATTCAGTTTTTTTTTTCCAGCGCTCGTTGCCAGTTGCCAGGTGCGTGGTCTTGGTGTGCACATCTAATCGACTTCAACGCAGCGCATTTGCCCGCAATAAATATTCAGCCAATTAGAGACAATGACATGTTGCTGTTAACGCAGCTTGCATTTTCCTGTTGTTTTCTGTTCCCCACACACACACACACACACACACACACACACACACACACACACACACACATGCTTCTGTTCTCCAGACTGACAAGCATCTGTTGCTAAATTAAACAGTTAATTGCTAAATTAAACAGGTACTGCACAGTGGCGCTTCTAAGGCGTAACCATACAGCAGATTTGTGTGTGTGTGTGTGTGTGTGTGTGTTTCTGTGTGTGTGATGTGTAATGATGAAAAATGCTAAAAGTATATAACCACCTCATCAAGAGAGAACACAATTCCATGCTATTCTGAGGTTATATTGAAACGCAGCAATATCCAAAGGCGGTGTGTGTGTGTGTGTGTGTGTGTGTGTTGTACTTTTGAGTGTGTAGGCATCAGTGAACATGTGTGTGTGTGCACACTGCCGTGTGGGTCTGAAAGGTGACGCATTTTGGGTAGACCTCCGTCTGGATGTAGAGCCACAGTGCCACCTAGAGGTGTGTTTAAGAAGAAAAAGCATTATTTCTTATTTTTCTGCTGCACTGATTCTGTATTATTATTATTATTATTATTATTATTATTATTATTATTATTATTACATTTAGACAGGATTAACTCTATTGCACGCTCTCTTACCTTACACACACACACACACACACACACACACATTTGTCTTCTTATCCTTATAAGGACCTCTCATTGACATAGTGATTACCACAACTAATTAATTCTATACTACATCTAAAACTCACCCTAACCTTAACCTCAATTATTTTCTCCAAATGTCCCCACAAGGCCCAACCTGACAGATATTCCAATTCTTCTCGAGACATTTGGTCCCCACAAAGAAAGAAAAACATGGCACACACATACAAAAGATATTTGCACCACAAATAGGTACATTATGCCCAAAAATCTAATGATCCAAGGAAGACCGATTAAACCAAAGTCCTTGTTTTGCATATTACATTACCATAATACCCTCCTCAAGCATAATGTTATGCTTTAATTAGACTGTCTTCGGCAGACGACACTAATAACTCGAGTGCAAGTCATCTGGGGAACGATGTCTAAATGACACAAATACTATATATATATATATATATATATATATATATATATATATATATATATATATATATATATAAAACATCTTGAACCTTGTCCAGGGGATAAAAATTCTTTAACTTTCACAGCTTGACCCTTTACGCATCCCTGCACTTACCCTCTGGCCAGCATGTAGTGATTACAGGGATGGGCAACACAGGTGACAAATTATAGGAAAGACCAGAGGGGTAGGAGGTTAGACGGGGCATTTATTTTACCCTTTGTTCTCATTTTGAGTCCACTTATAAACCTTGTGAGTAAGAAATCACTGCAAATCAATTAAAAAAAACAAAAACAAAGATGATCTTCTTGATCCCGTTTACCCTATGATAGTAAATCCTATTCTGATGGGTGTGGCCTCTTCAAGGATGACTCCGCCCCTATGTACAGGGCACAAGGGCTCACTGAATGTTCTGCTCAGGATGTAAATAACGTAAATCTATCTAAACGAACGCTATGACATTCGCACTGACCACATCTCAACCCAACCGAACATCTATTTTAAAGTGAAACATTACGTTCTCACTAGCAAAGGACAAATCACTCATCTCGCTTGTACGAGGGTGAATGAAACGAAAACCTTTTTTACAATTTTGCATTGTTTGTTGCAAATAGGTGTCACAAAACGTTTAGAATCTTTCTACATAATCGTTGTTTAATCCAAGTATTCTAGAGCTTAATGAGATTCCGGGTTCTTCCAGAAAGAAATCGATTCATTCATTCATTTCTAATTCATGGCTTTTCATTTGGTTTTCATTTGACCCTTGTAGTTTGTCTCTTGTGTGTGTGTGTGTGTGTGTGTGTGTGTGGTGACGGCATGAATGGGAACTAATTCCAGGTAGGAACTAAAGTTGTGAGTGGGGAACTGAAGAAACGTCAGACCTCACACACCATAGGAATCATTTGAGCCGAACGTTTGGATTTGCCGCATTATTGCATCATAACTAATTTGCATAGATTTTTTTTTTAAAAATCACATGTTGAATTTTTCTAGCAGTACACTGCTGTTTCATTCCACCGGCAGAATGGAAATCGGACATTTTCGATCAGTACAAACAACCGAATTGCTTCATCGTCACAATAAATAAGATTAGTCAGGATAATGTTGGGTTTCTGTGTGTAGAGTATAGGAAGGTGAGCAGGGTGAGGGGAAAGTGGAGGGGTGTGAGCCCCCTGCTGGGCAAACCATTCACACCTCTCCTTCATAACACTTGGACAGAGATAAAACAGCATTGATAGCAATTTCAGCATCAGACTCCATTTCCCTTTCCTATCAACATGGCCACCATGGACTCCAATTCCCGATTCCCGATTCTAGTTTTGCTGTTGACCCATGTTCACCTTCTCATTTAGTGTTCCTGGTCTGTTTGTACATCAGCCTGAGAAGCAATGAGGATACTCTTGTGGCCCAGGACCTTACTGAGACACGTTATGTTCCTTTTTTCTTCAATATGTCACTTGTTGTAGATGTGAGACGTCCCAAAAATGATAATGTAGTGAAACAATTTTCATCTCATCAGGTTATTTGGTTGGTTCCTATGAAGAAAATTGCCACTTCTACAGACTAGCTTATTTAAGATTACCTTTCTAATACTGAGCTTATGTTGGAGTTAGTGTTATGGTTACTCAGCGTTATTTATGTATGGGGACACAAAAGTCAATGGAGATAGCCCAGAAAGGTATTAATACAAACGAGAGCAAGAGAGAAAGTGCGTGCCATTGAGTTCCCAAAAGTCTCCATGAGACTCGGAGTATCTGACAGTTTAAAAAAAACAAAAAAAAACAACTCAATTTCCTGTTCATTACTGAGGTTAAGATATGGGTTTCATTTAAATTAGCATAGCTTTATTAGGTGCATTAGTAGTTATGTCAACGGAAGTTCCTCACAACAATAGTAAGACAAACGTGGGGGGGGGGGGGGGGGGGGGGCATTAAGCGCTGCTGCGTGGGACTTTCCTAAATTGATCCCCTTTCTTTTTCTTGCTCATGGCAGCAATCCTGGAAATGAGTGCTGCTTGCTCAGGCGAACACATGGGACCAGATGAGCCAAGCAGGATACCGGCATCACACACACACACACACACACACTGCATAAGCTCACCTACTGCAAATGATAATGGGAAAAAAAATCCATTCAAATGCAACCCAACAAACTTGAGGATCGTGCTGATCATTTAGAAGAGCCAGTGGTTGTGGAAATGCTGAGGGAAATGGATCAGCAAGGCTGGGAACAACAGTCACACTGGGACTGAGACCAAACTGATTGTGCAAATTCAGTGCAAATGTTTGCATCCCTTTTGGTATTTGGGTGTGGCTTAGTGCTTAGCACTTTCGCCTCAAACCTCAAGGGTCGGGGGTTCGATTCTCGTCTCAGCCCTGTGTGTGGAGTTTGCATGTTCTCCACGTGCTGCGGGGGTTTCCTCCGGGTACTCCAGTTTCCTCCCCCAGTCCAAAGACACGCATGGTAGGCTGACTGGCATGTTCAAAGTGTCTGTATTGTATGAATGGGTGTGTGAACATGTATGTGATTGTGCCCTATGATGGACTGGCACCCTGTCCAGGGTGTACCCCATCTTGTACCCTATGCTTCCTTGGATAGGTTCCAGGTTTCCCCGTGACCCTGAAGGATAATCAGTACAGAAGATGGATGGATGGATGGTTTTTGGGTGAAAAGGGGGAAACGTTTCTCTATTATCAAGTTTACCTAGAGAAATATCTATTTCAGGGTGGCACAGTGGTGCAGCGGGTCACTGTTCCAGGGTCATCTCACAGCTCCAGGGTCCTCAGTTTGATCCTGAGTTTGATCTACTGTCTGTATAGTGTTTTACATTTTCTCCCCTTGTCCATCTGGGTTTCCTCTGGATCCTCTGGTTTCCTCCAACTGTCTAAAAACATACCAGTAGGTGGATTGTCTACTCAAAATTGCCCCTAGATCTGAATGAGTGTCTGCATGGTGGACTTGCAGGGTGTATTCCCGCCTCATTCCCATTGTTTATCCGTGCTTACTGAAGATGAATGAATGAATAAAATTCTGAACAAAATTGAGATTTTTCATTCCATATGATTGGGATGATATGCTAACTTTAAGATAGAATAAATATCTTTCACTAATATGTCATGGAAATGTTTCTACTCTCTAACCTTGCATAGATCATGTTGTGGTTTGTTCCTTGATCATGTTGACCTGTTCTGTGTTGGCCCATTTATTAGTTTGTTTACATATACCTTAGTGTACTTTCATGTTTCCTGGATTCGATTCTGATTACAATCATGGATCTTTCTAGTTTGTCTCATTCATACGAGCAGCTTCAGTACGGATGCAGATGCACTGAGAGGTGGGATAAACCGAAAAATGATAGTATGTACAGTATACTATACAAAAGGCCATAGTTGCTGATGACCGAGTGATAGCACTATACACAAAGATAGGGTTTGAGCTGTGATTTGAAGGAGGAGAGATATTTTACAGACTCTCTGTGGGAGTGAATTCCGGAGCTGAGGTCTGCCACCCATGAAGCAAAGTCTAAATCTAAGGAACACAAGCGAGCTGCATCTAAATGACCTCAACTCTGGACAGGGGTATATGAGAGAAAGTGTTCACCTAGGAAACTCAAGGCACAGGCGTTTAGGTGAGGAGAATTTCATATCGAGTGAAGTAGGATATTGGGCGAAGCAGAACATAGGCAGAATGTTAAGTGTGTGTGAGAACAATATGGGATGTGTGCTACCAGTCAAAAGTTTTTGAACAAAAAGTTTTTTGAAATGTTTGTAATTCTATTGTAATGGCTTGATAGAAGGAAAGTAGACAATTAGTCCTTAAATAAAAAGATTTAGGAATTTGACTGGAATTTATTTTTATATATATATATATATATATCCATCCATCTATCCATTTTCTTTACCGCTTATCATACACAGGCACGCAAGGAGCCTGGAGCCTATCCCAGGGAACTCGGGCACGAAGCGGGGGAACCCTGGACAGGGCAAAACCCACGGCAGGGCACAATGACACAAGGTGGACAATTTAGAAATACCAATCAGCCTACAACTTTTGGACTGGGGTAGGAAACTGGAGTACCAAGAGGAAACCCTGAAGCAAAGGGAGATCATGCAGGCTCTGCGCACACAGGGCGGAGACGGGATTCAAACCCCCAACCCCGGAGGTGCGAGGCAAACATGCTAACCACTAAGCCACCATCCCACCCACGCATATTTATATAATTGGCACTATTCAGTAAACTGTAATAAAACCTAAACAAGTAGAACTTGATGCCAGTGGTATTGATGTGGATGCTTCCACCGCCAATAACATTTGACCTTGCTATGACCTTGACCTGTTTTTGGAACATTTCCCAAATCTAATCAGTTCAATTTCTGGTTAAATTATGTACAATAAATCCTACAAACATTCAGCCACTTGTTCTTGAGATATCTTACTAACAAGAATCTCAGATGGACGGAAAACGTTTGTCTGGCGATGTGACTTGATCATAATTGTACGAGGAACAACTTAAATTAGGATTCAAAATTAACAGTAAAATATGATTTATACACAGACTACAAATGTATGAATTGTATTGTGGCTTTCATTACTGTGATATTACCATCATATAATAACCGATTCAATTGACTGCGGCATTTATATACAAATTACATTAGGCTTACGTCACAGAGTATCACACAGAGTTTCAGATGTTGGTTTAAGTACAAAAATGTATAAATGAGCACAGATGATACCAGTATAGGTATTGATGCTTCCCTACTTCCCACAGTAGATTTTCAAGTTTTGCTAATGCTGTACGACACATAGTGATATTCTGAAAGGAATTTATTTGATCAGAGAGCAGGAGGTGAACAGACGCCGGTATTAATATCAGCGTTTGAAAATCGCTCAGTGATCTCAAATTTGACAGAGAGTCCAACTGAAACAAATTTAAAAGCATGCAAAAAAAAGGAGCCGAGTGATGGATCATGGAGCAAGTGATGGTGATGGGGCGTCCACAGAGAAAACACGCACCAGGGAACCCAGCGAGGGAAGCCGCATGGGTCTCTACTGTAAATGTGTGCTATCGCAATATTTTTTTTATACCAACCTTTTCGCTTTCTGAGAGAAAGACAGAAGCTCATCACCTGCAGGGCTCAGAACATCTGAACTCAACGAGTGACTGAAGTCATTATAGTGGTACACACAAACACTGCTGGACTGCTGCCATCCTCTCACTCACTCCAACGCCCGGCTTTGTTGTCTGTGAATGGGTGTAGATTATAGGAGCGTAATTCCTTTTCTTCTCCTTTTTGTCTCGCAGTTTTTTGATGTCATCGAAAAATGTCAACAGCGGTCGCTCTGCCCGGAAAGAGCAGCATGAACGCCGTGAGCGTATCCTCGATGGAAAGAAAACTCCCTGGACGATCAACCTGATTTATTGCGACACACCTTTTTAAATACCTGGGAAAGAAATAAAGATGTATTCAACTGACAAAAAAATAAAAAAATTGTTCCCTGGAATGTTCTATTACAATAATACAGTGAATGAACACAAATTCCTTATTGGTTTGTACACATGAACCAACTGTTATCAGAAATAGACCAGATCAGTCATTTTTTAGCTCGCCCAAAGGAAATTAAAAGCTTAGTGTGATGTTTTGGTTGGCTAGAACCCCGTGACTAGCCTAAAAAGTGTTAGCTCACATAATGTAATAATATATATGTGGTTTTACGAGGGTACGAACAAGAAGGACCACAAAAAAAGCAGAGATTAAAATAACAAAAGTTCGACTACATTAATAAAAATAAATTAAAAAAGGAACACCACACCTCAATACATCGACTATGCCACCCTAGGGACCTCCTACCGGGGAATCGGCCTTAATGTAAGAGCCACAGAGCTCACAGGTACAAAACAATTTATTTAAGAAACCAAATAAAATCGTCAGCATCAACAGGTCTCTTTACACAAAAACAAAAAAACTATAAAAACAAAAGAAGCATAACAAACACACAATCAACTTACATACATACCACACAAGAATTGGGTCGGCACTCACGATCATCCACGACAATGGTGACTGTAATCTCCTACTCAAAAGGACACAGCAGCCACCGGTGAACATACAACCGACACACAGCATCCCAAAAATCGATCCCAGCGGTCAGTGAAGGACACCACCACCGAAGCGAAGGAGAAAGCAGTGAGCTCCCTGACTTCGGCCACCCAATTCTGAAAAAAAAAAAAACAATGCAAACAATATGAATCACTAACATACTCCTACATTAAACACACAACCATCCATGAGAACAATTACACACACTCTCCAACATGTTCCTCCTAAAAGTAGACCACGTTAATGTACAAACAATAAAAACCAAACAACAAGACCCGTAAGCCAAAGGATACGCCGCGTGCGACAACAGGACGTAGTTAACACGCCCAATATTATACAAGCAACTGCACATAAATTACAACGAGAAAGAAAATATTCACGACCAACACAACCACAACAAATAGTATTGAAGACAAAACAAGAAAGGAAAGGAGAAAAAAAGATCAGTCGGAAATAAGATGGAAACTACCATGCAGCGAGCCGAATTACCAACCCAGCCAAGCGATAGAGTGTCGGAGCGACTCGACGGTAGACCACTGCTGGTCAGACAAATCAACACGCTTCGGTAGCACACAAAATAGTAGGAAATGAGTCGATGTATCCAATCCGTCAGCCCACCACAACGTCCCTCGGCATATAAAAACACCTTAAATCTAAAAAAAAAAACTAAAAAAAAAAGGAAATAGTCGCCATAACTAACCAAACCGCCACTCGATCAGAAATAAGGTTCTCTGTTGAGAAAGTAACCTATCTCAAATGGTAACTGGCATCACACGGGGCTCCTCATCGCGGAGGGAAAACACCTGGGCTCCTCAGTCCTCTAAAAATAACCAAATAAATCATATTTCATCCTGCTAAAAAAACGGACGGAAAAGACGACACTCAGGACGGCGCACTTCCATGCAACACACACGTGAACAGAACGTGATAAACCACACCCCCGTCCTCTGACTGACTCGTACTTAGGCGAAGTGAACTCCATCTGCTACATATAGTAATGTTTGGCACCTCTGGGTTTGGGGGTTCGAATCCTGCCTCAGCCCTGTGTGCACAGAGTTCGAATTTTCTCCCTGTCCTTCGGGGGTTTCCTCCGGGTACACCGGTTTCCTCCCCCAGTCCAAAGTTCCTCCCCCAGTCCTCCCCCAGTCCAAAGACATGTGTTGTAGGCACCTCTAAATTGTCAGAAGAATTCTTACAGTGTTTGGTATTTTATGTAAGATCAGTTTGGCTACTGTTACGGATTCCCTCGCTGCGTTGTGGTTCCCATGGCAACAAGCACCACGTTCTAACATTTCTTAATCTTTTGATCCTGTCTCTGCCCCCTTTCCAGATCGATACCTGATTGTGTCCAGCTGTTTTGTATTACTTCTTGATTCGTTTGCTCATTTATACCCCCGCTGCGTCTAAGATTCTTTCGTGTGTATTTAAGTCTGAGTTTGTTCTGGTTTCGCCGTTTTGATTCTCATTAATTCTTCCGTTTATGATTATGTATGCGTCTTTGTCTTGCGTTTCCTTCCTGTGCCCTGACCCCAAGCCATAGACTCTGACATTAATTACCCTAAATAAATCGTACGCTGAGTATACACACCCTCGTCCTGTTTATCTCTCCCACATGTTAGAGCTATGAACAGTTGGAATGTATGAAACGTTCACTCACCCTGACCTCGGTTTTTAATTTATTAACTACAAGAAGAACGGGTTAGGACGGGTCAGCCATTTCCACTAAAGAGTGCATGAACGTGGCTGTAATTTGATATTCTGGAGGTTTGCTGCTTGAACCAGCGAACTGAAGGAGCAGAAAGTTGACTGATCGGAAAAAAAAAAAAAAAAAAAAAAAAAAAAACTTTGCGCACCCTGACCTACATCTTGCTTCAAAAGTCGAAAAGTATGATAATCGTGCAACGTCTTGTTTTCGAGCACAGATGATCACGATTTCTGACCTCGAGGCACAGCGAGTGAAGCTGATGCGTCTGTCCTCACTAATTTGTTTCTCTACAGCAGTGAGAACAGAGGGCAGGTCATGCCGGCTTGCACAGTTCCACTCCACACGAGTGTTAAATCCATATGGTACATGTGCGTATGTGATGAGCAGGACGATCTCTTCATTAACGTCTGACACGGGGTAACGACGGGATACATTTGGCCATTTTAGCACCTTCTCTCAATTAGCGCTTGCTCTCGTGCATCATCAGGGTTGTCAGACAGCCACAGCCTGAAAAGTACTCTCTCTCTTTCTCTCTCTCTTTCTTTCTCTCTCTGTATTCTACTTCCATTCTCTCCTCCAATTTTTCCTCAGTGTCAGCACCATTCGGCTCTCTGTATTTATCTCATCGGAGCACTGGGCTGCTTTGGGAAACAGACAACTAGGTGCTCTTGCGCTGAACCCGCCGTCGATTTGCTACGGCTGTGACAGTTCGGATAGTCCATAATACCACGTCGAGGCTTTTAAATTCCACCTGACCAGCCGAGGTGATGTTATTACGGCCAGCATAAAGAATATTCTGACATATGTATTATTTTTTTCCGGCTCGTTGCTGGAGGGTGGGACTCAACAGTGTGTCAGTCGGAGATGCTGTCAGCACTTTTTTTTTTCCCCAAGCCTTTTTGTAATCTTGTGTACTGGCAAGGATTTGCTTATGCTCGCTAGGGCTAGTGCAACATTTATATCTGGTATATATATATATATATATATATATATATATATATATATATATTTTTTCATTTTGCTGTTATTTAGCTCTTAGCCCATGTAGGATCCACATCAACATCAGCCACCTCGGCTTTCTCAAGGACCTTTTTTTAAACCGTCGTTTTTTTCATGCATAATTCCCAAATGGCTTTGTCCATCCATCCATCCATCTTCTATACCGCTTATCCTTCCTTCAGGGTCACGGGGAACCTGGAGCCTATCCCAGGAAGCATGGGGCACAAGGTGGGGTACACCCTGGGCAGGGTGCCAGTCCATCGCCGGGCACAATCACATACACACTCACACACCCATTCATACACTACGGACACTTTGGACACGCCAATCAGCCTACCATGCATGTCTTTGGACTGGGGGAGGAAACCGGAGTACCCGGAGGAAACCCCCGCAGCACGGAGAGAACATGCACACACACACAGGGCCACGGTGGGAATCGAACCCCTGACCCTGGAGGTATGAGGCGAACGTGCTAACCACTAAGCCCAAATGGCTTTGTATTCACTAAATATGCTCACTATATACTGTTTAGTATATAGCTGTAGTATAGTTATGTACTTTAGTAGTTATGTACTTAGTTATAGTTATAGTTATAGTTATAGTTATGTACTTTAGTATATAACTATAGTATATAACTATAGTATATAACTGTAGGTTATAACCTAAAGGCTTCTTTCTCAGGGTGGAGCCTATTTAGCTCGGATTGGATGCTGGTGTTTCACAGAAAAATTGATTGATGATAAAATGTTTGAAAATCAAAATCTGGTCTCTAGATTTTTAACATTACAAACAAATGCTGAAAATGAAAGTAATATTGAGATGGCAGTAAAATTCATTCAGACAGCCCTGGCGTGTATGTAAGCAAAAGCCGTGCCCTACGTTCACCTCACCGTTCTTACTTTCCCAGCATTTGTGTACTGGTGATGATGGAGCGAGAGAGAGAGAGAGAGAGAGAGGGATGAGAGCCAGCACAATAGATGAGAGAAATCAAGGAAGCTGCTCACATGGCTGTGAAACATTCCTAAATCACCTCCCACACACACGCCTTCTTCTTTCTGAAGCGAAGGGCCCGGCGGGGACGTGTGGGTGGAGGTTGAAGTTCTCGACCAATTGGCTTTATTACCCGCAGGGGGCGACAGAGTGGGAGAGAGAAGTGAGACCCTAAGAGTCTTGGGAGCATGGGTATGAAGAGAGATTTCATCCTGCGGTCCTGTAGGAGTCATGGGCACTTTAGCTTCAAAGGATTCATACACTTGAGAAGGAAACAGAGATAATCATAACTAAAGTAGAAGTGAAGGAAGCATGGCTTTGGTGCCTGTCAGTCTCAGAAAAATAGGAGATGTACGATTGTACCTGTCAGCAACTATTATGAAAGTGTCTTTCAGTTACTAAGGGGATGAAGCATGGTCTCTTGGTCTGTTAAGTAGCACCAGGATGTCACTTTGTGAATTTATTTGGCATGATGGAGAACATTTGGCAAGTTTGTTATCTGTGAGTGAAGAGACATGTTTGTTTTTTTTGTAGCAAAACAGTTGGGATCCCAGCCCAGTGCCTTTTATTTAAGGGTCATCTCGAGAAATTTGGTGCATTTGGGAAATGAGAAAAGCTGGAGGACACTGACAGAATCCATTTTACATGTAATGTGTCATCTTCCATTCAAGCGAACAGCCTTTTGTCTGTTTTCTTTTGAGTCCAGTGTGACTGCTGTTTCACGTTGAAGAAACATGGCTATTCTCTCTGTCAGTCACAGTAGAGGAGGCGTGGCCTTTCTAGATATCAATCAGTGTGGCATTTCTCTCTGTTGGTGACAGTAAAGGAGGTATCAAACTCCTCAACTTTCTTAAGCACAATGTTTCACAATATCGAATTCAAGTGTAAATCATATCACTGGCTGTTTAAAACATTAGATTTCACTCACTGTCTCATTGAAAAGAAGATGCTTCAAGGGTTCGTTAAGAGTCTACTGGATAATTAAGGGTTCTTGTTTTCCAAAAAAGGGTTGTAATTGGAACCACACATGATTTTATGGAGATGTCAGTGATCCTGACCTTTCTGCTCTCCGGTCCTACCTGATCCATCCTGATGCCCTACCTCTGGATGGAGCACTCATCAACTGGAGATTGCTTAGGATGGTACCGCTTGGACTACAATTACCACATGCAGTTCTGCACTCAGGTCTCCTTTAGTGAACAGTGGACTAGTTCAACAAACAGACTTCATGTTAAAACCATAATGAACTTTCTTTTACTTTCACACTATCCGTCGTGACCCAGATGAGGACGGGTTCCCTTCTGAGTCTGGTTCCTCTCAAGGTTTCTTCCTCATATCGTCTCAGGGAGTTTTTCCTCACCACCGTCACCACCGTCTCGCTCAATAGGGATAAATTCACACACTTAAAATCTATATCCTGTCTTTATATGTTTCTGTAAAGCTGCTTTGAGACAATGTCCATTGTTAACTGTGCTATACAAATAAAATTAAATTGAAAAATAAGGAAACACTGTTGAGGAACATTCCAATTAGAACCATTTGATCTAAGCTAAGAACCCTGCATTATCCAGTGACTCTGTAAAGAATGCTTGAACAAAATGGTACTTACAAGGTTAAGGGTCCAGATGGCAATTAAGGGTTATGAGTGACCAAAAACATTGTTCTAGTTTGGAGGCACTAGTGGTGCAGAGGGAACAATGCCACCTCACATCTTCAGGGTCCCAAGTTTGAACCTGAGCTCAGTCCATGAGTCTGCTCGGGCTTCCTCTGGGTTCTCTGGTTTCCTCCAACTATCCAATACAATGCCAGTATGTGGATTGGGTATTCTAAATTTCACCTAGGTGTGAATATCTGAGTTTGATAGACCGGCGTTCCATCCAGGGTGTATTCCTGCCTCAAGTCCGGTGTTCCCGGAATAGATTCTGGAGCTACTGAGACCCTGACCAGGATAAAGTGCATTTGTTTATACTCAAAAACTATTTGGCTGAATGAACTGATTGTATATAAAAAAAGACACACAAAGACAGACGAACAGAGTTTATTGTAAGAGAAATACAGTCCAACTGGTACATTCAACAACATGCAACGCTGTTTGACGAGATTAGACAGGAGCATCTTGTATAAACAGTTCTTGCCTGCATTAATGAATGAACGTTAGCGTTACTCACCTCGAAGATTTAGATGGACGTGCAGTGACACCCCGAGCTATTCATATATACAACATGAGAATCAGCTCCAACTGATGTGCTTTGTATTTTCCGGAGACGGGTGCTTTATGCTCCATACATGGACTTCCAGCACCACCTACAGGCTGAAAAGACCAAGGTTCTTCCCTCTGGATATTATAAATGATTCCTTCATAAGGAGTGCACGCTCGGAGACAAAACAAATCAATCATTTTATATGAGAGGAGAGGCGAGAAAGAGAGGGAGAGATCAGAATATTACTGGCTTTGACTGAACTTTCAAATACGGCTGAGACGGCAAATGGAATTCCATAACAAATACACGATTCTGTGATTCAATCATATATCGAATGTTTTGGTCAGTTCCAGGTGAATACATTTCAGCGCAAAAATAAATAAATAAATAAATAAATAAAGATATACTTGATTTATTCATCCTGAATGCAATTTTATTTTCATGCGGTTTCTGTTATTGGCTTATTTTTCATGGTGATGCCTACAGAATGACTCACGTTTTCAACGAAACCACCTATTTCCGTTCTCTCGGCGGAGGATTTCTGAGTGGATACATACACAAAGTAAATATTAAGAGAAAAGACGAGGAGCAAAATGGTGCATGAAGAGGAGAAGACAGGTGAAAGAAAGAGGGGAAAAAGGAGGAGAGGAGAGGAGAGGAGAGAAAACATGAGAGTAAAAGGCAAAGGATGGAGAATGAAAGAGAGCAGGAGAAGGAAGCATAGAAGAGGGGAACAAATAGAGAAAGGGAAGAATGACAGATGGGGGAAAGGAAGAGAGGAGGATCTATGTATGAGAATGTATTTTATCATATTTGTGTCCTCTGTTCATATGGCTTTGATCTATCTATCTATCTATCTATCTATCTATCTATCTATCTATCTGTCTATCTATCTATCTATCTGTCTATCTGTCTGTCAATCTCTCTATCTATCTATCTATCTATCTATCTGTCTGTCTGTCTATCTATCTATCTATCTATCTATCTATCTATCTATTGTCTGTCTGTCTGTCTTTATATTTGTCTGTCTATCTATCTGTCTATGTATCTAACTGTGTGTCTGTCTGTCTATATTTCTATCTATATGTCTGTCTGTCTATCTGTCTATCTATCTATCTATATATCTGTCTGTCTGTCTGTCAATCTCTCTATCTATCTATCTATCTATCTATCTATCTATCTACCTATCTATCTGTCTGTCTATCTCTCTATCTATCTGTCTATCTGTCTATTTATCTATCTGTCTATCTGTATATCGATCTGTCTATCTGTCTATCTGTCTATCTATCTATCTATATATCTGTCTGTCTGTCTGTCAATCTCTCTCTCTATCTATCTATCTATCTATCTACCTATCTATCTGTCTGTCTATCTCTCTATCTATCTGTCTATCTGTATATCGATCTGTCTATCTGTCTGTCTGTCCATCTATCTATCTATCTGTCTATCTATCTATCCATCTATCACTAGGAAGGTTAACCATCGAAGCTTGTCATGTAACTGAGAAACTGTAACATCCTCCATCCTGAAGACTTTCCCATGATGGATAACTTAGTTATAGCTTGACCTTTGACTCTTACAAAACACCGACACTGGAGACTCCTTCCATAAATGTTCATAAACATCTCTTTACAGAAAACTTCACTGTATCAATGATGATCTATTTTTCTTTGTTAAAAATCACGTTTTCAATTCATTTTTTTTTTTTTTCAATTCTTACTTTATGTCCACCATACAAGTCGTGGAGAATTAATCAATACTTTCTAACCAATCAGACTTGAGAATTATAAAATACATACTGTATATACTGAGGGTACTGGTACCAGAGTAAGCAAGACTATTGCCTTATTTTCTTCCCAATAAAAAATATAAACTTTTATAAAGTGAATAGCCCAAAATGCTAAAACCTTTGGTGTTCAAAAACATTTGACATCTTTTATATTCTATTTTGTACTGTTCATTTTCAGATGGTACTTCTTACAGCGTATATACTTGTATATACTCCATACACATATATCTGTACATCACTGTAGTTACACTATGCATATGGCCAAAAGTATGTGGACACATGAGCATCACACCCACTGTGCTTGTTGAAGCTTGGTGTTCTTCTCATTCCAGATTTATTCCCCCTTTGTTGTTATAATGCGCTCCAGTCTTCTGGGAAGGCTTAACACTAGATTTTGGAGCGTGACTATGGGGATTTGTGGTCATTCAGGTACAAGAGGTCTGGAACTGATTTTGGATGAGGGGGCCATGGGGTGCATTCGGGGTTCCAGTTCATCCCAAAGGTGTTCTAACGTGGGGTTGAGGTCAGGGCTCTGTGCAGGACACTGAAGTTCTTCCTCTACTCCAACATTAACACACCATGTGTGCTCATGGAGCTCGCTTCATGCACAGGAGCATTGTCATGCTGGAGAAGGTTTGGGCCTCTTAGTTCCAGTGAAGGGAAATTGTAATGCTACAGACATGGCTGTCATAATGAGTTAACAAGATCGTGTGGATCGTTTATAAAATAGAATGATGATTTTTTTTTCTCGCTCAAGTTTGGTGTCATTTTTTTTTTATTCTGTCTTTAGAAATATATTTTAATTTCCCTTATAACAATTCATAAATACTGCATACAGCAATCTAGGCTGGTGCTTAGGGCCCAACTGCCACAAAGGGGCACATATCACGCTTACTTATCACATTTACAACAAGAACAACAACACCACCAACAACAATAATAACAAGAACAACAACAACAACAACAACAACAACAACAACAACATCATT
>NC_071262.1:28395301-28427801 GCF_023375685.1 Ictalurus furcatus | reverse complement strand
GATTCTGAACAAATTTAGTTAGGAATCCATTTGTGTTGTATTACAACACAATCTTTTGAAATCATTTGTTAAATTATTTCTCACTGAAGCAGCTCACTACCTTATTCCGTTGCGCAATATGGACTATTACAATACAGTCGATATTAACTACGAAGGAAACGTGATCTCAGTTCAAAACGATCACCTGCTGGGTTAAACGGACTCCCGCTGTGTCAAATCAGCACCTAAAATGCTCAGCTAGACTCACTTACAGAGATTCATTGATGTTATTTAAACACCCTATGCCTTGCTGAGCACAAAAGTTTGAGTTCTGATGAAATATTTCCTTTAAATGCATTGTTTTGAATCATTTAAACTGTGTGTGTGTGTGTGTGTGTGTGTGTGTGTGTGTGTGTGTTAAACCTATAGTAGGTTCATTTATGTTTATCATGGATTCTGTAAGTTTATGCTAAGGAGTTCTTATATTTATAATCTTGATTCTATATTCAACCTTAAACAAGGTTTTAAAGTTAAAATTGACACGTGTATGCGTCCTGAAATGGTGCAATTATGTGAAAACAATTTCAACACAATAACAGTTAAGAGCCGAAAGAAGGAGGTTAAAGGTTTGACCTGATCTGAAGAAGGAATAACTAAGGTTTTAGAAAGAATCTGTGGTGAATATTACATCTGACGTGCTCATGAGAGGAAATAAACGATGCTAGAGGTAGCTAGAAAGGGAAAAGACGGGCTCACGCTCAAGGGTTCCCAAACGTTTTTTTGCAAACGACCCCAAATGGACATTTTCATTACTCCTTGTTATGCATGTAAATCCATATTAAGTAAGCATATGTTCTTGAATTCTCATATTCTTGACTTCTTAAGGCAGAGCTACTCAGTGTTGTAGAGGAAATTGCAAAAAAGGATTTTTATTGCCGAACTCCTAGGCTAGTGCAGGATAGCGAACAAGACTATGTGTGAACACTCGTGACGTTTCAAAATGGTAGCACACACAATGTGCACTCATAGTTAGAGCGATATTTGTAGCATTCATTTGTCAAACAAATGAATGAGACTAAACTGGGGATGCTTTATTTATTTATTTATTTATTTATTTATTTATTTAACCAGGAAAAAGACTCACTGAGATTAAACATCTCTTTTACAGGAGATAATCTTTTACAAGATAATCAGCCGAGTTTGCATATGCAATTACACAGCAAAGTTGCGACATGCAATACCAACATAAAACATACAACCAGGTCTCAAAACCTTCATTTGTAAACTGATATGATATTGATTTTTTCACTGTTACTATCTTAGCATACACCTTTTGATGAATTTGCTCCTTATTCAAATGGAAAATACATTATTTTTTTTTAATATCTTTTCCAACTTGACTTAAGGGTACACAAACTTTTGCACAGTTGTAGGTATGAAAAGAAAAATGCCTTTAAGACCTCGCTCAAGCGCTTCAGTGAGTCAGGAAGTCTGCGTATATACGCTAGATTTAGACACCCACACACCCACACACCCACACACACACACTGGCCTTTTGAAGCCTTCCCACTCCTGGCCCCTGCCCCTGGAGCTGGTTGTTTTGGTGTGCGCTGGTTTGTGGCCCCTGCCAAGTTAAAAAGCAGTGGAGATAAATCAGAGTGTAGGGACGATGACACCTGCTGGCAGGGAGCCTCCATGGACAAGGACAGACGTGGGACGTTATATGGACGGGATGGATGGGAACGTCTCAGTTTCGCGCCGTCCTCCGTCACCCCGCTGAGAGCCCGAGCGCCGCTTTACGGTCTCTTTGCGAAAATAAAACAATGACTTTTACAGATAAAAGGCAAGGCGGTGTGTAAATTTACCCTTTTGAACGTTCTCATAACATTGGAGCTGCTTTGATTCACAACACTCTCAGAGACAACATCGCCACGACGATCGTTCTTAACAAGATTTAAACATGGTGAACGTTTCGCGAATAAAAAATATTGATAGAAGTAATAAGGTCAGTCTGAGCATCAAGGATTGGCCAGATTGAATCAAAAGCTGTGTGGGGTTTTGTACTTTCTGTTTGATTCACGTTAGAAATGCTTTTCGGTCATGAGGTCATTTAAAGTCATTTGGTAGAACTGCAGAAGTTTGCAGTCCCACGCTATGGTTTTAGGTCGTAAGTTTACATACGCATTGCAGAATTTGCAAGATAATTAAAAGTAATGCAAATGGGCGGCTGTGGATCAGGTGGTACAGCGGGTTGTCCAATAATCGTAGGGTTGGCGGTTTGATTCCCGGCCCACGTGACTCCACATACCAAATTGTCCTTGGGCAAGACGCTGAACCCTAAGTTGCTCCCGATGGCAAGTTAGCGCCTTGCATGGAAGCTCTTCTGCCATTGGTGTGTGTGTGTGTGTGTGTGTGTGAATGGGTGAATGAGAACCAGTGTAAAGCGCTTTGTTTATTTAGTTCTGCCCCGAATACGTTATTTCACACGCTTGATTCTTAGTACTGTGTGTCGTTACCTTGACGATCAACAACCGTGTTTATGTTTTGTGCTAGTTGTTCATGAATCCCTTGTTTGTCCTGAGCGGTTCTGACACTGGTTATATGATGTTGAGATCCATCTTTTCAGGCCCTGTTTATACTAGTGCGTTTACATTACATTTACATACCTGTTTACACCAGTGCGGAAACGATCCTCGTCCACACCGGCGTTTCCGCCGTGTTTCAGAAACGATCTCCGTCCACACTACACGACCGAAAAACGCATGTCACATGACCACTCATGTACACTGGGCATATGCGCATACAAGTGTATACAGGAAGTTGGTTGCTTGTAAAAAAAAACGGCGTTCCATGTAGGTCTTACGCCGCTCGAAATGAGATTTGTTGGCGATTTCTCTAATCGTAGCTCGCCTCTTGCGCATGTAGCAGCTGCAGTATTATAAAATACAGAATTGAGCCGCACGGTGGCTGCAAAGAATGACGACAAAGCCAGCAAAGCTCACGTTTCAGTCTCCGTGTTGTTGTGTATACGATCAAGGTGATCGTAATGATCATATGGTACCATGACGGATCAGGGAAAGATACGCGATGATCCAGAAGACCCAATCAGGTGGTGAATATGGGCGAAGCCACGCCTACGTTTTCAAAAGTCTTCGTTTTGGTCTATTTACACTGAAACGCGATCCCGGAGTTTTCAAACTAAAACGTCGTCTTCGGCGTTTCCAGAAGTCTTCGTTTTCGAGGGTGGAAAACGCCGGGAGTAGTCCGGACGATAGGCGTAACCGTAGCAAAACGAAAACGCACTCGTGTAAACAGGGCCTCACTCTGAGGACAACCGAGGGACTCGTACACAACTTTTACAAAAGGCGCAAAACTGTAGGTCAGAATCCAATCCAAGCACAAGGTTGAACAGTTAAGGGTTGTTCCTCTTGCTTAGGGTCCTGCTGATGCATATCTGACATTCTAGCAGTTCTTGGGATTGAACTCACAACCTCCTGATCACTGCGTTTTCCCGCTGAGCTCGCACCGTCCCTGAGATAGTTCATTTAAACACTATTTGCACTGTGAGGTGTTCCGCCCGGTCAATGAGCTGAGAAGAATGCGGTCAGATCTTCAGCTCTGGAGAAGTAAACAGAGTATTGTCCTTAGTGTTTACTTCTACATTTGCTGACCTGCTCACTCCCACCTGAGTCTTAAAGCATGTATATGTGTGTGTGTGTGTGTGTGTGTGTGTGTGTGGGACACGTTGAGTCGGAGGAGGGAAACGTACACAGTCTTTGTTGTGCTTGGATTGCTCTTTTACTTTGTCTTGCCCGTAGTCTCGACTGGAATGCTGCGGAGCCGAGCACTTTAGCGCTGTTTGTGTGGCGAGTGCAATCAGGGGCTGTTCAGTCTGGATAAGGGTGACTGGAGGTAAATACGGAGCAGGGAGAAATGACGGGGCAAAGGTCAGAGTGGTGAATTTGCGCATTAAAATTAAATGAGCCCATAAGAAACGCATTTGAAATGAACTGACCAGTCGACTTATACTTATATACTACTTCTAACCACAGCACTCTTGGATTCTCATTTCTGATTGGTCAGAAGTTAGCAGCTACAACAGATTTGCGGGTTAAAACTTGCACGGGGACTTGTACGTTAACGGACGGCCCACGTGAACACATTTTTAACCGTTCGCAATCGTCGATACGGGGACGTTTTCTGTAAGGAGATGATTATTATGCATTTTTGGAAGGAGTCTCCAGCGTCAGCGCTTTATAACAGCCAGAAGTAAAGCTTCTGACACAAGGGAAGTCTTCAGGACAGAGGACGTTCTCGCTTTCTGGTTTCTCAGGAAAGCGGCACGATCTGTTCTTTTCGTCTTTCAAAAAGAAAAAGAAAGAAAAGAGAAACAGATGAAGGAAAGGACTGTTTATAGCTGCTGTAACGTAAGTGATACCAGGAACTAACTTGTTCGCAGGACATTCAATGTAAGTATAAATGGATAAAATGCTCGACATGTTCGTTAGTAAAGTAAAAATTATAATCGTCGGGAGATTTTGCTGTCGTAGGAGACGGATAACACGGTTCAGGATGTATGTTATGAGAAAATAATCCACTTGAAATCAGGATTGGTGTGGATTATTTTCCTATAATAGCATGAGCTGTTCTGTGTTATTCTTTATATAACTATGGAGGAACTAAGCACGAACAAATGAGTAATACTATATATATATATATATATATATATATATATATATATATATATATATATATATATATATAAACACCTACTAGTAAGTACTAATGCATGCTGGGTAATTACTCAGGAAGTAATAATAGGCTAAATGTTTGGTTTATGTATTCTTTTACATCTTGTCTGGTTTGCGTTTGCTTTTTGATCTAGAAAGCGCTTTATGTCAGGTGTGTAATGATGACAGAAACTGATGTTGTTTGTTTAGGTCAGGTCATTATTGTCAGGTGAATTCCTTTCTAAAGATATATATATATATATATATATATATATATATATATATATATATATATATATATATATATATATAGATGTATATGACTCAAGGCAAGAGCTTTAAGAACTTCAAGTGCTTGCAGTGGTCCGTTGTGAAGTTATGAGTAAATTAACGTGACATATTGCTTGTACTTCAAGTCTAAAAAATCTTCGGGAAATGCCCAGAGTGCTCTGGATCCACACTCATTCTGAGTGTCATTCAACTGTAGGAGTCTAGGCTACCTCACACACACACACACACACACACACACACACACACATGCTCCCACATGCCATCCAGCACTGAAGAAAGTCCCTGTACAGTCCTGAGGAATGTTTTCACTTCTTACTAACCTTGCTATTTCCTGTTTCTTCCCGGTTCCTGCTCTTTCCTTTAAGGTTTTTTTTTTTCTTTTTTTCGCGTCTGGAAAGCATGAAGCTTCTCGCAGCCCCGAGCTCAGCCTCTGGGAGTGTCGGCATCCACTGAAATCGACTCACGTGTTCGAGCGATGTTTTGGCTGAGAAGCTGAAGCTGGATTTACATACTCTATCATGCACAGGGCTTGATGTGGACTTCTAACAAAAACAGCGTGTTTCCAACACAGGCACGCTCGTTTCCATATGTTTAGAGAGGAGCAGGCATCAAAGACACATGTGATGGTCTTTAAAAAGATTCTGCGGTAAAAGTCTGTCAGACATGACAAAATATTAGTGAGAGATTTATCAGGGAAGACAACAGTGACGGCAGGTCGAGATTTCACATCTTAAATCGGATCCAGGCTGCGGATTTGTAAACAAGTCTGTCCAGATTTTCTTTTCTTAAAGGTACTGAAGAATAAAGGTGAATCTTTTTTTTTTTTGTCTGGGAACGTGATAATGGAGTCAGCTGATTTAGCTTTGATTAACAAATGCGTATGTTTAAAGCGAGGACTCGGCGGGAGTTCTGTCCTGCGTTGGCCTTCTCTGCAGGTGTCCGCCTCCTCCGCTTCATCAGGCAGATAACGGCTCTCTGCAGGCGCTGTCGCTTATCGCACGAGTGATAATGGAGCCGCTCGGCTGGAGCCATGCAGCCTCTGATTTAACGGAATAACAGTCCAGCGTTCGGGAAATTTAATTATACGTGTTTGCCTGAGTTAAAGGAATTACTGTAGTGTGATAACCGTTTTCTCTAATGGGCCTTCACGCTATATTAACGCGTGTTTATTGGAGAGACACTACAGCTCAGGCCTGACTAAATGACAGATGTGTTCTAGCTGAAATAGTAGATGCTCTTGTAGGAGAATAATCAACAATGGGGCGGGGTTACAGTATGAAGCTGTTATAGTTTCCTATAACGGCGAGTGTTTTATTCCTCCTATACCACAGCAATGATCGCAAAGTATGAACAACGTGTCGTACTTTTTATCCGTTTACAGATACATTCGATGTTGTGGAACATCCGCAGAACAGGTTAATTCGTGTCATCAGAGCAGCTTTAAACAAGTGTTTATGCCCCAGCGTCTCGTTTTTACTCTTGAAGTTAATAAGTAAAAATAAACAAATAAATAAATAAATAAACAGACACAACTTGTCATGTGACCGTGTAACCGCGAACCAAGTGTTGCAGCTTGTTACAAAGTACTGACTCTGGATACTCCTTCCAAAATTGTTAAATAAACATCTCCTCGTTGAAGACTTAAAGCATCCACCCTGTGTACACATCGGATTGAACGCCTTAAAATGAACCTGAATTCAACGGCGCTGTTGTATAAAAGAGTATGGCATTTTCTCCTAGCCCTACTTCTCTGAAACGTAATGTGAAAAGGCTGATTGTTAAAAGCAACGTTTTGGTATCCGTCAAAAAGTCACATGTTTCTAATTATCATTGTGGAGATGGACACCAAAGCATTAGCAGTGTGTGAAGATTACCCACTGTTGTCCGCTTAAAGCGCTCGGCGTAGCTTAACTTTAAACCGAAGCATCTATCGGCCAATCAGAGACGTTTTTGCGGCTGAACATCAGTCTCCGTCGACGAACATGTATACAAGAAACCTGCATTAACATTCAAATAAATCTCTAACCACCCCATCTGTGGAATATTTCCCGGTACTGAAGTCCCATTTAACTTGACACTCTGATGCATGCGATATGGCCAAAAGTATGTGGACACCTGACCATCACATGACCTATAGGTGCCCATTCCCAAACGTTGACCATTAACATAGAATGCATCCCCCCTCTTTGCTGTTATAATGCGCTCAACTCTTCTGGGAAGGCTTTCCACTAGATTTTGGGGTGTGGCTGTGGGGATTTGTGTTCATACAGCTATAAGAGCATTAGTGAGGTTGATGTGAGGAGGCGCCAGTTCCAGTCCATCCCAAAGGTGTTCAGTGGGGTTGAGGTCAGGGCTCTGTGCAGGACACTCACGTTCTTCCACTCTAACCTTGGCAAACCATGTCTCCATGGAGATTTGTGCACTGGTGCATTGTCATGCTGGAACAGGTTTGGGCCTGTTGGTTCCAGTGAAGGGAAACTGTAAAGCCACAGCGTACAGAGACGTCCTATACAATTGTTTTTGCCAACAGTTTAGGGGAAGAACCACACATGAGTGTGCTGATCAGGTGTCCACAAACTTTTGGCCATATAGTGTATCTGTTGTGGCTGGTTGGAGTGACGTGAGCATTAGTGAAAAGTCTTGCTAACTGATTGGCTAGAGCAGTTGTTGTTGTTTGTTTGTTTGTTTGTTTTTTAAAAAAAAGCAGATTCCACAAATAAATGATACAGCCCATGGGGCTGGGCAGTCCAAAAATATTTGAAAGCCAAATATTTATTTGTGAAATACAAAAATATCTGTGCATCTCGTTTGCTATATTTGTCGACCTCACTTTATATTTGTGAATCGCTTACGGTTTATTTGTGGATCTTGTTTTATTTTTGTTACACAACAAATCGTAAAATTGATCTGGAGCCTGTCCATTGCTAGTCAATCACAGGGCCCCATGCACAGACACATTCACGCCTAGAGGCTATTAAAAATGTGAAAATACTTTTTTCATTAAAAACAATCCACCTATAGATATGTTCTCGGAAGGTGGGAGGAAACCGGAGAACCCGTCGGAACCGCTAATAATAATTCAGATTGTTGTTATTGTTATTTGGTGTGCTGTAGGTTGAAGTACATTGTATCGCTCTTAATGTTATCTGTGTCCTGAAGTGTATCGAGCAGGACCCGAAGGCGAAAACAAAAACAGAAGTCTTTCCTGTCTGTGGTTCTTTGTGATGCGTTCGTATATGTGAAAAGGTGTTTATTTAGCCCTAGAGTCCCTCAGGTGCTCATTACTATTCATTATATTGTACTGTAAGTTCCACGTGATGTTTCTGTTTCATTAGGAACATCATTTCACGCTCGTAAAACTCGTCAAACGTCAGCCTCTGATGTGCGGCGGTGTGTGTCAGAGTGTGCATGTGCGTGCTGCGTGCTTTTTGGCTCGGTGCTCGAACTAATTAAAACGTTGCTTGAGGCAAGATCAGTATTAACAGACTTTCAGAAAAGCCTGGCATGTGTCTAAAAGGGGTTAGGGAAGGAAACAAAAACAAACAAAGTTTACCTTTTTACATTCTTAGCAAAAAGCTTTTTTAGTCTAAATAAATAAATAAATAAATAAATAAATAAATAATAATAAAAAAAATTAAAAACAAAGGTTTGTTTGGCAGATCTTTCGGACTGTGTGTGTTCTTTGGCGCTGTAAATGCTGAGCCAGTTAACCGACACTCTTAAATGGGAAAATGGTTCAGTTATTAAATTTGAACATGATGTTCATGACTCGTATTCAGAGACTACACACACACACACACACACACACACAGATATACACACATGCATGGAGCATGTTAGGATCAACTTCACGTTCAATCTGAGAAGCATAGCACACTTTTCCTCCTTATATTTTTTAAAAGCAGATGAGAAGCAGCACTCTTTTCGTGGTTTGATGGGCTCGGGCTCGCCTTTGTAGTACCGATCTGCCCGAAACAACTCGCTTTATCAAAAGGCCGGGCCGCAGTATTTCAGCCTGCAGTACCTCGGGTAAACAAGGCGCTTAATGAGCTGCGCTTGCTCTCGTGCGGCATCACTCCGACGCAGCTATTTGAGAAGCGTCGGTATTTATGGAGGAGGCATTAAAACATAAAGGAGAGCGCTGAGCCTTTGAACTTTTTTCTTTTTTTTTTTCCCCTCCCTTTCTTTTTTATCAGTTTAATGTTTGAGAGCATGAATAGCTCCGGGAGTTCGGCGGTATCCCGTCATGTGAGTCTGATCCACTCGTATACTTGTTGCTTGTGGTCGGGTGGAGTGTTTGCACAGGTGGAATCAAGGCAATGTGTTGTGAAAAAGAAAGATTGCCGCTGTTCCTCCATTTTTCAGTCCGTTCCTGTCGGAGCGATGTTCTCCTGGATCACTTCTCTGGGTGTGGGAAGCTCTCGGGCTGCTCCTGCAGATCTCCTTTTGTCTTGCCTTTTACAGGTGGGATTACTCAGCAATTCACCGAGAGGATTACAGCTGTCCAAGCTAACCAGCCTGCGCCGCTTGCGACGTCAGCTCTGAAAGACGCGATTTTGCCACCACAATGCTTCTGAACATCCCCAGTGTGTGTATTTGTTCAACTGACATGTTTTTTCAGAGGCCTGAAATTGCAGCGCTCAACAAAAATCAACCTTATTCGTTTTCGCATTTCTCTAAGTGCAGCTTGGGTCCATTATTCATGGGTCGCTGGCGATGGACTTCTGGGTCATTGCTTTAGGTCAGACTGAGAAAGGAGTGAGGAATCTAAAAACCTTAAAAAAAAAAACAAAATGAAGCCTTACAGCTTAAAAGGAGGATGAAGCATAGCATGTATTTTTTTTCTTTTCTTTTCTTTTTTTTTATAGCACGTCTTGCTCTGACAGGCAAAGACCTAACTGAAGAAAAGGTTCAAGACACAAACATTCAGCAGAGACACAAAAGGACGGAGATATAAAGTGAATAAGATGATTACAGAGGGAGATTGGAGACAGAAAAGGAGCAAATCAGGAATAGAAAGGTTGCGTGTGATCGCCTTGGGCTCGGCTTTTTTTTTTTTCACAAATAATACTTGTAATAAACAGGTGCTCGTTACTCTGCTGGAGCTCCAGTTAGCCCGAATTATCTTGCGCCCCTGCCAGGCGGTTGGTGCGTTTATGAGGCCAGGTTGGCGCGCTAGGACTTTTCCCTGTGGTCCAACCCGTTGTGTTCTGCAGGAGGAAGGTATATAGGGTGCTATCTTATGCTGGAGTGACTCACAGGTTTAGTATTTCACAGCAGCAGGTCTGAAATGCTGAGCAATAACAAAGCTAGTCAGCCTTACTGTGATTCAGTCCAGCACACACACTCCCTCAGTCCAGCACACACACTCCCTAAGTCACCTCTCCATAAGTCATGAACGAAGGCAGCTGGTGTTGAAAGGAGATCTCGAGAGCTTGAGGTTTCATTAGTCCAGTTGTCAAGCTGAGATCCATCACAATTGTAGCTTCAGTCTGGTGTCTCAGTTGGCTCCAAGACTAGAACACTGTTAGAAAAAAAAGACTGGAACACTGTTAGAAAAAAAAGGTTCCTCAAGGGTTCTCTGGATCTGGACATTCTAAGAAAATCGAGTTCCTCAAGGATTCTTTGGGTAGTTAACAGTCCTTAGCTCCAGAAAACTTTAACTTGAAACCCGCTGAAAGAGGAGAACACTGGTGTAGTTGAAACCCTTCATGGTTATTTGATTGCGCAATGGTTCTGGGGGAACCCTTAAATGTTTTATGTAGAACCCTACAATAAAGTGAAAGGGTAGGAACTTTTTAAGTAGGAACTTTTTGTTGAAGCTAAGAACACTCTGTTATAGAATGATACATCTTCTGGGAGTTCCTCAAGAAGTACAAAGTGAAGAACCTATGGGAATATACATTTGAAAATTTTCACATTCTTATAGCTTTATGAATGGGTTCTACAGTTTAAAAAATGTATCTTCAATGATTGTCTCTAGGGGGAATCCTTACTGGTTCCATGTAAAACTCTTCATCAAAGTGTATAACACTTTTACCCAGTTCATATATACATATAGTTAATATAGTGCTTTTTAAAGAGTACACTTAGATTTTTCAAGTATCTTAGCACCAATGGCAGGTCTGATTATGGTCCTCAGAAACAAAAATGCAGAGATGCATAGGGAGAACTCATGGTCTTTGTGTGCCAGGAGAGATTGAGGCTTGCATGTTTACCAAGCCTTGACCCCATGCTGAGATTCATAGCCTGAGCATCGGTGCAAACAATCACAGGCGTCAGTTGTCGGCATTATCACCCCGAGATAAAGGAGCCACATACCAAAGCCATGAGCCATGTTTGGTCTAACTGATGTATCACTGAAAATAAACACAATCTTACTGTGTACAGCTATTTTGGAGCCAAGGGGAGGAGAAGAGTGATGCTACTAAATCACATGATACCATGAGATCAAGCTTGAGATAACCTACATAGCCGTGTCTTCTGATTGGCTGATGCGTTATCTCAGTTTCTTCTGCACAGGAAGTAGTAGTGGATGCATTCCTGCAGCTGACACATACCATGAAAAGAAAAATGCCATGTAATGACTGTATACTACAGCGCTCTGTAAAGAAAAGTATGTTTTCCAGCATGGACAGGATTTTCTATTAGATTATGCAATGTGCCAGCTTTCAGGTCAAGTGTTTTTTCGTAGTGTAGCAGCAATAGTGGCAGCAAAAAAAAGTTCCATAGTATAAAGTGACTGATGCAGGTACTGTATGTAAAGTGCAGTGTGCAGTAGTACTGAGTCTTACTAGGTTAGTGTGTGTGCAGTGGTACGAGTCTTACTGGGTTAGGTGTTCGACTAGCCCATGTGAGTATTGGGAGGCAGCAGGGTGTTGAGTAATCTGGCTGCCTCAGGGAAGAAACTGTTGCGGAGTCTGCTGGTGGTAGCACGGATGCTCCTGTACCTTCTGCTAGATGGCAGGAGGGTGAACAGTCCATAAGAGGAGTGAGAGAGGTCGTCCGTAATACTGATGGCTTTGCGGATGCAGTGGTTGTTGAATGAGGTGTTGATGGTGGGTAGAGAGACCCTGCGGTCCTCACTATCTGCTGTAGGGTCTTGTGATCGGAGGCTGTGCAGTTCCTGTACCACACAGTGAGACAGATGGTCGTGACGCTCTCTAGCGTCCCTCTGTAGAAGGAGGTGAGGATGGGAGGGGGAACTTTGGCTCTTTTCAGTCTCCGCAGGAAGTGGACATGCTGCTGGGCATTCTTGACTAAGCAGGTGGTGATGAGAGTCCAGGAGAGGTCCTGTCATGTGCACACCAAGAAACTTGGATCTTTTGACTCTGTCCACAGTTGTTCCGTTGATATGCAGTGGTGAGGGGTCCGCTTGGGTTCTCCTGAAGTCGACAATAATCTCTTTACTCTTATCAACATTAAGAGATAGATTGTTGTCTCTACACCATTCTCCGAGCTGGTTCACCTCCTCCCTGGATGCTGACTCATCATTGTTGCTGTTGAGGCCCACAACTATAGTGTCATCAGTAAACTTGATGTGATTAGAACTGAACTTTGCAGCACAGTCATAAGTCAGCAGGGTAAACAGCAGTGGACTGAGCAAACAACCCTGGGGGGTACCAGTTTTCAGTGTGGTGGTGCTGGAGGTGGAGTTTCTGATCCTGACGGACTGGGGTCTCCCGGTCAGAAAGACCAGGATCCAGTTGCAGAGGGAGGTATTTAAACCTAGTGCAGGCTCAGCTTTGTTGTCATTTGTTGTAGGATGATTGAGTTGAATGATGAACTGGGGTCTACGATCAGCATCCTTACATAAATGTAATTTTTGTGGAATGTACACCGTGACAATGAGCAGGGTGGGAAACTCTCTGGGCAGGTAGTATGGTCGGCATTTCACAGTCATAAACTCCGCCAGCGATGAACAGTAGCTTGAAACCACAATGGCATTCCTGCACCATTTGTTGTTTATGTAAACACACAGACCCCCTCCGCAAGTCTTACTGGACCATGCTGCTATCCTGTCGGTGCGATGTGCGGTTAGCCCGGCTATCTGAATGGCTGTGTCCGGAATGCTGTCATGGAGCCATGTTTCCATAAAAATTAAAACACAGCAGTCCCTGATTTCACACTGTAGTTTGAGTAGGCCCAGTAGTATTGTCAAGCGAGAGAACATTGGGGAGGAGAATGGATGGTAGAGCTGGACGGCCTGGGTTAGACTTTAGCCTAGCATGTATGCCGACTCTCTTTCCATGCTTCCGCTGCCTCGTACACTGTTTTCAGCACCCTCTCTTCCGGCCAGCAGCATCAGGCAATACCACAGTCCCAGGGCCTGGTCCACGTAGTAGCCCGAGGTCTCACAGCTCATCTCGCAGTCCATCATTTATTCTTCCTGAGCTTTGTTCTCCAATGTTCAGCAGAATTTGGTGAATTAAGACATGTACACCGGTCCTTCCAATGTACATCTGTTTAAAACGTTTCCAAATTGATGTAGGCTACACGTAACATGCCCCATATTAGTGGACCAGAAGTGGCCGCTGCATGCTACCGCACTGCCATCTTGAAACCTACCACATGTTACCAGCAACTGTTGGTCTTAAACATCCAAATGGACCAAAGGACATGGTCATTGAAGACAGCTTGAAAGTATTTGTTCATATCTTTCTAAAGATTACGTGCAAAATAATTTCACAATCTGTGTCTAGAGCGAGTAAACGAGAAATATCAAGAATTATCGCTATGAACCACTAGGATTAATTAAGGCTTCTAAGGTTGGTTCTACTTTCAAGTTTAGATTAAAAGGAAACTCTGTTGTTGGATTCTTCATCTCTTAGGGTTCCCTGGAGAGACAGAAAGAAGAACCTTTTAATGCACCACATGGAACATAACTAAATTCATTACTAATTAATGTAAACACTCTTAAATGTTCCATCTGGAGGAACCATGTAGAACACTTTAAAAGGTGGTTTCCTTTTCAGAAAAGGTTCCCCTTTGGAAATCTAGAACTGTCCTTCAGTCTGTCCACCTGGGGAACCTCTTATAGTTTCTATGTAAACACTCTCCTATGGGTTTCCTTTTCGGAAAGTAGAAGCATTAATTATTCAAGGAACTTTTAAGGAACCTTGTTTTAAGACCCTGCAGCTTATGTTGATTATATATATGTATACATATATGAGCAAATGTTTTAACTTATCACCGGCCAATATAAGGAACTTTTAGGGCAAATATAGCTTTTAAGAGCAAAGAAGGTAGCAGGATTCACCAGCTTTTTGGAAACCCAGTTTGTCGGTATGTCCATCTGGGGAAACATTTATAGGTTCTATATAAAACATCCTCTATGGTTTTCCTTTTTTCGAAAAAAAAAAAAAAAAAAAAAAGTTCACCTTTGGAAAACTAGAACAGTTAACCAAATGAAGGAACCTTTAAGGAACCCTTTTTTCGGAGCCTGCAGATCATTTTCATATTTAAGAGCAAACCGTTTACCTCATCACTAGCCAATATAAGAACTTTTCGGCAAAGTATATATTTTTAAGCTTAATGACTATCAGTTCTCACGTTTAGTCTATAAATTCGGGTGGAAGTTGCATTTTTTAAAACCACTTCTTTCAATTTTATAGCAAAGCAGGTGGCAGGGTCACCAGTTTGTTGCCTGTATAACCGCAGATCCTTTAAAATCCGTGTTTAGTCGCAGTTTCTGCTGAACAGATTTCCAGCAGCTGCAGTGTGGCTTGACGGAAGGGTTCTACCATCATGGGGACACACTCTCTCCATCTCTCTCTCTCTCTCTCTCTCTCTCTGTCTCTCTCTCTGTCACACACCCTCTTCCTTTCTCAGGCCGCTCGCACGTGTTTGATGGCCGTGCCACTTTCTCCATCATTATCGTTTATCCGAGCAACATGCTGTCAGGCTTTTTGAAGGTTCCGAAGCTGCTTGGCATTCAAAGCTCTGCAGTCTGGGAGCCTCGTGTCCATAAATCCTCCCCAAAATTCAAGAGCTCATATCAAGATGTCTGAAACAAAGACGGCTGGCTGAGACAGACATGCTGGGTTGCTTTTAAGTGATATGTGGTAGTCCATATGCCTGTGCCCATATGGAAGCCTCTCAGTTTCTCGCTCCCCATGCACTCTCTCTCACACACACACACACACACACACACACATACACACACACACACACCCCTACGCCTAAGACAGCTTTAAATTAAAAGTGACAGTATGCAAGTCTTCTGTGTGTCTCCTTTTTTTAAATCTACGCTACATTTCCAATGAAAGACTGCAAAAGACAAAGCCAGCGTATAAATCTGTCAGTTTGTGTATTCAGAGCGTTGTGAGTTTGTAATACACACAGACTACTATACACTATCTCTTTTTCTGTAAAGCATTACGGCAGCAAACGGAGATAAAAGAGCATGGAAAGCCTTTTCAGAAATGAATAACTCATGTGAGAATAACAGAGCAGGTAAATCTGACATCACTTTCAGCCGTCCTAAATGAATATGGTGTCCAGAGAAAGGCTTCGTGGGTCCTCGGCCATTCCGACTCGCTTGTGTTCCGGCACCGACCCACAGGATTACTGGGACGTTTGTTGATAAAAATGAAGACTTGTCCTTTCTCTTCTTACACTCTTTTTAAAATGTCCATCATTTCCAAATTCAAGAGCCTTTCGAATGGAAACACACCCAGGCCTGGTGTATATACAGAGCAACATGTGTGTGCTTGTAGTGCATCAGGTGTGTGTTTGGTCATCACTATATGTGTGTGTGTGTGATTTGGTTTTCAGTGTAGAGGCTTTATAAATAGTGCTGATCTCCTTGATCAACCTCAAAGTGAGCCCGTTACGTAATAAACACACATCTTGTGTGGTTGAGCGAGACGGCACGTCTTCTGGCGTTGTCACTTAAATTACTTTAAACCACGGCTCTGTTGAAATTCTCAAATCTGATTGGTCAGAAGGTGACGATTAGTTTTCTGTCACAGGTTTATATTTACGCACTCGTTCTAATAGGTGATCGTTTCTGTAGTACAAACATACACATGGGACTTTATCATTTATTCCATCAAGGTTTAACGTTTATGGAAGGAGTCTCCAGTGTCAGCGCTTTGTGACAGTCAGTACGTTTTCCACCAGCCTTCAGAACTGAGAAACGTACACGTTCGGGATTTCTCTGTAACATGACAATCATTTTTTTTTTTTTTTTTTTGTCGTATTAACTTTAAGATGGAGAAAAAGAGAGGCTTGTGAGAGGACGACTTTATAGCTAAGTAAAACACTTTAAAATGTGCGGTTATTGGAAAATAATCCAATTCAGGTTGGTAACACGACTCCATGTGTTTTTATTCTTTACATAGAAAATATATGAAGTTGAAAAAAGAAAAAAAAAAAGAAAAAATGTTTCTTTAACAAGAAAATAAGATATTTTACAATAATTAAAAACTAAAAAAAAGCATATAACTGATTAAAAGTGTAAACTTACGAAGGTATAGTAACAAGTAGGTGATTGGATGTCCTACATTGTTTATTTTATTTTATTTTTTTTTTAAGAAGTGTGTTTTTTTTTTTCTCCCATTATCAGTTTACTTTGTGAAGATAAAAAGAAAATGTGTTCTTCAAGCGTTGATTGGATAATCACGTGCTCTTAGGCTCCTTTTGACTGGAAAACACTGATTCAGAGTTCCACATAGAACTTTTAAGAGTACTCCAGAGGCTTAACCAAAGAACTGCAGTTGGATTTTTACTGGTGTATTGTGTCTGCTCCAGTTTAGCAACTCAGCAAACTTAAAATACATACAGCTGAGTGAAAACGTTTGCGTATCCTTCGGAGAAAATAAGGAAGACAAAGAAATTCAGTTTACAGCAGAGAGACTTTTTGCACGGTGGGTTTTACAGATGTTTCTTCACCATCATAAGGAACAAAAGAGGTCGAATTATGTTTGTTTGTTTTTTTAACTTTGCATATCTCTTTTTAAATGTGGTATATGTTGTAAAAATGTGCATACACGCACTGTTTGCTTTAAATGTAGCTCTAACTACTTTCGTGTAATAGTTTTCTAACTCCACCTTGATGACTCAGACTTTGCCGTTCTTCCGTTTGCCAGATGTCAAACACTCCCCTCTTTTTTTTTTTTTTACTTTTGTGATATAAATTCTTAAATAGGGTTCATTTTCCATCTTTCATCCAGAAACCAATGGGGGGGGGGGTACAAACTTTTGCACTATTAAAAATCTCACCCATAAGAATGTGCATAAGACCCCTCCTCTCATCGTGTGGCCCTGTTAATAAAACACACATTGTCATAAAATTAGAGCTTCATTAAGGGCCAAACCCTCTTGTTAATATTTGTTAACCTACAAATTGCTTCAAATTGCCACGTTGGCTGAACGATGATGTTTCCTTTTCGGTCTCTGCCACACCTGTTGTGTTCTTTAACCATCTATCCTTGCAGTATTTGGAGAGATTATTATTTTTCTGCCATTTTTGAATCACAAAGCAATATTTTTCAGTAAGGACGTCTTTGTGAAACATTCAGGAATGTACCATGATTTAATTCCAGCGCCAAAACAACCCTTACTTTTCCTTTCACTTGGCCCACGTGGCATGTTCCTGGAAGGTGACCAATGGTTTCAGGTGAAAGCGCTTCACGCCAGTAAGAACATTCCGAGGGAGCTGAAGGAAAATGAAAATAATTTGGGAAATTTGACAGTTTTTTTTTTTTTTTTTTTTTCCAATTTCCATCATCTTTGGTTGCTGGGGTAGTTTCTCAAGCAGGCAACAGGATGTGACTGTGCCAGGCATGAATGAGAGTGAATCAGCTCAAATGGGCCAAAGGAAATGGAAAGCTGGTCCTCATGGGAGTCTCCACTAGCAGGCTGAGAGAAAGTGGATGAAAAGGGCCTTGTGCACAGCAAGGCCATGAAAACCAGACAGAACCATGCGCTAAAGTGCTCTGACTCTTATTAATTCTCAGAAAGTGCTGATAAATTTGGGATTTTTAAAGCTTAAAACTCGGATCTACAGCTTGTTTTAGGAGTTGTGTAAGGACGAGCTCGACACCATAGCCTGGTTTTGAACCTCTGTTTCATTTTCCACATATTTCCTTCACTTCTCTGGCTTCCGTGCTCTCGTTGCATGCCTAAATCACCTTGAAAAAACAACAAAAGAACAATCTTGTCTGATGTGAATTAAACCCAGTACACATGAATATTATTCAGTAGGCGGGTTCTTTGTGGATGTGTTCCTAACCTTACCCAGACATTGCATTTGCAGGCAAACACAAATTATGTAAAGTATAACAGACCCCTCTTGACCTATTAAGGTGCATTTGGTCTGACATTAGTTTATGGTTAGAGGGCTGGTTTGGGCTGAAATACAAACACCGCTAACAAGGCACGGAAGCCAGCCATTAGCATGGTTATTATAGTCGCTGCCTTTCGTGACTCCCTTGTTTCCATTCACTGATGCGTTCTGTGTTAAGAGTTCCAATCTCAGGACTGTCGAATAGCCACTGTTGGGGCCTAAGCAAGACCCTTTCAGGGGTTCCAGAACTTGGTTGACCCCAGACTCACTGATGCTTTGGATAACAGTGTTATCATTTTTGTTTGACTTTGACAGTTGCCCCATTTCTTTTGACTCTAGGACCACCGTGGGTGAGTAGTGTGGTGGAGGAGAAGCAGATCGCGCAGCTGGGTCGTAATATCCGGCTGCCATGCCCCGTCGAAGGTAACCCTCCGCCCCTTCTGCTCTGGACGAAGGACGGTCGAAACATCAACGCTGGCTGGAGCCGTTACCGCGTTCTGCCCCACGGCCTCAAGATCAAGAACGTGGAAGCCAAAGACGCCGGAGTCTACGTGTGCCAGGCAGCCAATGGCTTCGGCAGTGTGTCCCTCAACTTCACCCTCGCTGTCATTGGTAAGGGATGCACATGGAGTAACCGAATACGAATACATTATTCGGAATGAACAGATAATGTGTTCTAAGTGAATACAAATACAGATATGAAGCTTGGTTCACATGGCATCATGTTGAAATTAGAGGTGTGCTACAAGGGACTAGGAATAATAGCAAAAAAAATTAACCAAGCAGGAAGTTTTGCTTTCATGCGGACAAGCAAGAAGTCAGATACGAAGCTCAAAGGGAGAAACGATTACCATGTTCATTGACGTGAATATCATCGTTGTGCGATATATTTGCAGCATTCATTCGGTTATCCTTAGTTACTGATTGGTCAGGAATGTCTTGCTTTAATTTAGGCTACTAGTTGGTTTATATTTTGCGAAATTTGCCTCACACCTCTGGAGTTGGGGGTTCGAATCCCACCTCCACCCTGTATGAGTGGAGTTTGCATGTTCTCACCATACTTTGAGGGTTTCCTCTGGGTCCTCCGGTTTCCTCCTCCAGTCCAAGTACATGCATTGTAGGCTCAGTGGCATTTCCAAATGGTCTGTAGTGTGCGAATGTGTGTGAATGTGCCCTGCAATGGGTTGGCACCACTCCTACTTCAGATTTAACTCCCACGTCAGAAAGATATAAATATTTGGACCAATAAACAGATACAAATACAGAGAGTGTCATTGTGTTAGCCTAGTGTGTGCGTGTGATTGTATGATGACTGTGTGTTTCCTCTCCTAGTACAATATAATGTTCTTGTTTTTCTGCTCCTTGCCTGCAGCCGTCATTCAAGCTTAATCAAAACCTGCTCCATTTCAAAATGATGTTTCTGCCTTAGCATGATGGAGGGCTTTACAGCGTCCAAGCCCACAGCTGCCACACAGGAGCCTTCAGTCGCAGTGCAGCTCACAAAAGACTGATTGTGGCACAGGAAGTTATCACGTTTAATAGCGCACCACTCCAAGTGCAAGAGTTCATGTATGCAACATAAAACGATAAAGGAAAGGAGCCAGCTGTGGTTGTGAGAAGTACTGTGTTGCTCTGACGCAATGTTTTATTATGAAGGCGTAGAACAAAGAAGGACTTCTTTACGTCGTTCTAACAAACTCTGACAATCTGAGAAATAATGACACTTCTGACTGGAATGGGATGAAAAAGATAGAGCGAAGATTATTCAGTGTGTGTCATTAGTGAGCGGTTGTTGATTGTTGTCTTGTTGTGTGTTGATGTGTGCTTGATGGGAGGTTGTTGAGGAGGTATGTTTACTGGAATGGTGTTTGGTGTGTGTGTGTGTGTGCGTGTGTTTGTATGTGTTGTGTGAGGATGTTCAAAATGAGAGTGTGTAGTTGGTGTCAGGTAGGTCTGTGAGTGTGTTTAGTCAGGTGTACATGGAGGTTGTTGTTTGGTGGTGAGTATGAAGAGTGTGTTTGAGTATGTGTTTGCATTGTGTTTTTAGTGTGTGTACTTGTTGGAAGGTTGTTGAAAGGGTGTTAAAAGGATGTTGTTTTGGTATATTTGGTAGGAGGCATTGTGTGTGTGTGTGTGTGTGTGTGTGTGTGTGTGTGTGCTTTGGACTGCTTGTTTGGTGTGTGTTTTTGGAGGGAGGTTGTTCAGAGTGTGTGTTGGTATGAGGCATTAATGTGTATGTGGGATTGTTTGTCTGGCATGTTTATTTGGAGGTTGTTGGAAGTGTGTGTGGTGTGTGTGCGCATTTGGTGTGAGGTTGTTGAGAGTGTGTGTGGTGTGTGTATTTTGGGAAAGGTGTGTTGATAGTGTCTATTGACCGTGCTCAGAGTGTGTGCTCTGCTTTTTGCTGTCTGGAGACTGCACTGTGGGATTTTCATCCCAATCTCTCCATGCACAACACACACACACACACACACACACACACACACACACACACACACACACGACCTGCCACCCTTACAACAGTAAATCTGACTCAGCTCAGTGTGTGTTTGGGACTAAGAGGAGCCCCAGCTCTTCCTCCATGTCTGGCCGTTACTCCTCTCACTACTGGTGTCATGTAATTGGCTGTGCAGCATGTAAAGCCCCACCTCCCCCAGCCTCGCCTCTCCCCATCCTTTGTGTTTATTTTGGGCCTCCTGTGTGGGGTGTCATGGCTGCCTGCTGCTTTCCTGTTCCCTCCCTGAGAGGACTGTGGAGCTCAGAGTTATGGCACATGGATCCCACTGGATTACACTTCCCGTGTTTACTAGAGTCATTAACTGTAATAAACGACAGGCTCGGAAACAAAGGGCGCATTAGAAGCTGAGGTTGGAGTGTGTGTGAGGGGGGATGACTGCATTGCATTAGAGATGCGCTTTGGCCGGAGGTTCTGCCGTGGCATTGTGTATCGTCATCATTATCATCACACACACACACACACACACACACACACACACACAAAGTTCAGTATTTAAAGCCACAAGAACAATGACATCACCATTTCAACCCTAATGTCAGGGTCAGAATAGCTAGTATGCTTTTTTTATTTAATTTTTTTTTTAAGCACTGACACTGGAGACTCCTTCCATAAATATTACATAAATGTCCCTTTGAATGAGTTGGTACTCTAGAAACGATAGCATAATCGAACGAGCGCATTCATATAACGTTAAGTGTTACTATCAGAGCTGCTGTTATGGAAAATGAACCAACACGTTCTGACCAATCGGAATCATGAATTACTGTAAACGTGTTCCATTGGATTCTTTAGAGAAGACTTTGTTATTAAATCGTTCTTGTTAAAGAACAGTTTGTGTTCGCAGGAACGTTCGTGATTGGGATTTCTTTTAGTTCTCAAAAATTCTTAAAGAACCATCGATCAAACTCAGTGAAAGACGTTCTTTGATGCCACCACTGTAAGGAACCGTCTCGTCTTGTTACAGTGAACCCGAGAGTTAAGAGGTGAATCTTCTTTTCTCAGGAGATGTGAATCTCAGATTGTTTCTGAGCAGGTGGTCTGTTCACACTCGACGTTTCATGCAAATTGACGCCTGTGTATGAAATGCAGCAGGGCAAGTCCGCTCGGAGTCTGATTCAATCAGGACGGAGGAATTCGGTGACATTCAATAGCGCTTGTCATGAGCTCTTATCTGTTTGAGACATCCTTTCCTGTGCATGCAGGGGCACAGCTCTTGTTTGTTCACCTCTATTTTAAAAACAGCAGCCACAACAAATATGTGCCTTAAGCTTCTTTAAAAAGAAAAAAAAAAAACATGTAACTTGAACTTTTATATGATAATATTTCCCTGTTGTGCCTGGTTCGCAATAATCTCTTGGTGCTCAGCCAGAGTGAGATAATGGCCGTAACTGAAGCCCTCGCTTCACATTCTGTCCGTGGTTTACAAAAGCCTCCGTCTCATCTTGCCATATTGCTGGCTGGGTGCAAGTGTAAACAGAAACATGTTATTCTATAAACCAATTATACAGAAGCACAAAAGCCCCATGGCTAGGAAATGGAAATGAGTGGTATCACCGCATTCCGGCTGTGTGTATGATTTTATAATGACTTGTGTTATAATTTCACACATGTACAGTACAATACGTTCCTGTTCCAGATGTTTAGCTTTTATCTAGCTTTTTTTTTTTAGCTTTTCTATAGCGTTTTAAACCAAATTGTGGCTGAATTCTCAAATCGGCGGGCGGTGATTCATTATTTTTTTTTTAAAACCCTGACAGTGCTGTAAAATAAATAGGTTTGTATTAACGTGCTCGTTCTAATACCTTATTGTATTTCTAAAGAATTTTTTTTTTTTTTTTTTTTAATATATTTCTTGATATGCGAAACTTTCTGTTAGGAAAAGTTTAAGTAACATTTGTGGAAGGAGTCTCCAGTGTCAGTGCTTTGTAACAGACTCACGGGTAAGTCTTCAGGACGTTCGTTTATTAATGTCGGGAGAGAAGGAAGTGAGGCTGGTGAAGGAATGATGGTTTATAGCTCTTAGTCGTGGGTAAACAGTGTGACACGTTCATTAATCCATTAAACTTGTAATAGTTGGCAAACTGCTGTGGTGTAAGGGAAATAAAACACTTTGGGTCATGTTGTTATGAGAAAATAATTCACTTCAGTTTGGAAATCCAGATGTGGAATGTTTTCCTGTAACAGCATGGCCCATCATGTGTTATTATTATATCCTCATACCATTGTTAATGTCGCAATAAACAAATTGCTGCTTAGTAAAGAATGTTTATGATGGCTAGTATGGACTCAAGAGGGAGTGTTTGACCTCTAGAAGTTTGTTGACCTTCTTGCCGTCCATTTTCAGCTTCATATGGAGCTCAGGGATGAATCAGTCAACAAGTCGTTAAATCTGCAATGTCCAAGAGCGCCCAGACCTTCCTCCAATCTCCCGGACTTTGAATTCCTTTCTATTTTAAAGGTTGCTAACAGTGTTATTGTGCTGCGCTAGCTGGATGGAGAGCGATTGTCCTCAGTATAGTGTGATAGAAGGTCTTGTGTATTTATTACATTTAGCTTTTTGGTGCTTTTTTTTACAATGAGGCCGTGTTTTTGGACAGCCCTGGGATTTGAACCTTTAATCTGTGGATCACTAGTTCAGAACATTAAACCTTACAGACCCACAAAACAATTCTAGTACAGAATTCATTCTTCTTTAACCTTCATGCCCTGATCAGAGCTTTATGTCTCCTTAACCCTGGCCAGCTCTTACGATTTGATGTGAATATGAGTGGTGCCTTGAGGTTGACTGACATCCCATCCAGGGTGTATTCCCACATCAAGACCAGTGTTCCTGGGTCTCCAGATCCACCACAATCCTGACCAGGATAAAACACTTACTGAAGACGAATGAATGAATGAATGATTAAGTACAGATAGATCTTCCGTCCCTTCATTTATTTATGCATTTAATTCAGTTCTCTTTCGAGCAAGCGATGACGTATTGACCCGGATCATCTCTTCAGCGGTTCAGCAACGCAATGATAACATACTCAGTAGGTTATATCTTCAACTCAGTAAGTCATATGAAAATTTTTTAGAGAAACAGATACTGCTGGTCTCCCCCCCCCCACTCCCCCCGATAGCAGACGTGTGTGCAGGTGGGAGTGTAACATTATTCCTTTTATACTTTTATGGGTTAAAAGGTCACCATATGGCTACTGGAATGAACCCAGAGCATTTTTTTCGCCTGTGATTATTAGCACAGGTACTACCGATGAGAAAAACTATACTAATACTGGTTAGGGCCTTCCTTTCTTTTAAAACAGCCTCAATTCTTCATGGTATGGATTCCACAAACTGCTGGAAACATTCCCTTGAGATTCTGGTCCACGTTGATACGAATGCATCACGCAGTTCCAGGTGGACTTTCATCACTGTGAATCTCAAGTTCTACCACATCCTAAAGGTGTTCTTTTAGATTCAGATACAGTGACTGTCTTCAACTGTCAACTTTCAACCAGTTTTGGTGCGACTACAGCCTCAGCTTTCTGTTCTTCACCGAGACCCGAAGTGGACTTCTGCTGTTCTAGCCCATCCGCCTCGATGTTCGACGTGTTGTGAATAATGAGATGCTTTTCTGCGCACCACAGTTGTACAGAATGGTTATCTGAGGTACTGTAGCCTTTCTGTCAGCTCGACAGTGTCTGCCCATTCGCCGTGACGTCTCTCATCAACATGTCCGTCTGGAGAAGCGTCGCTGCCTGAAGGTTTTTTCTTTGTTGCACCAATCTGAGTGATCCCTACAGATTCTACAGTCAAAAATAGCAGGAGATCAGTAGATGTAGAAATACTCATACCAGACAGTCTGCTACCAACTATCATGCCACGATCAAAATCACCGAGATCACGTTTTCTCCGCATTCTGACGGGTGACGTTGCTGCCACATCGTTGGCTGATTAGCTGATTGCGTGAATGAGTAGGTGTACATATGTTCCTTATAGAGTGCTCTGTGAGAGTATAAAATAAATGAATAAATAAATAAATAAATGTGGATGTAAAAGGCTTAAATATTTTGTGAAATGCAAACACAACTGCTGGTTTTTTTTTTGTTGTTGTTGTTTGTTTGTTTTTATTTTTGGTGTAAAATTTCAGTACTTTAGTACTCACATACTTACTTAATAATGTATATTAGTGCTTTATTTAGGCTTCGCAAATGTTCACATTATAGTGGAGGCGTCATCTGTTGCTCCTTAATGACTATTTTCGAAAATCTATGTGACCCACACTGTAAATGTTTCAAATTAATCAACTTTTATATATATATATATATATATATATATATATATATATATATATAATGTATATTAGTGTGTTTTTTTTTCACACACAGATTGTCGCCAGGTTATTTCCACCACCAGCAACAAAACCTCTGCTTTTGTTCCGTCAGGGAAAATCCCTGATTAACCTTTTTCAACACTTGATACTATCATTAATGCTAGGATTATTCTGCCTTTTTCTTCTTTTTTTTTTTCTTTCTTTAATCTGATTCTGACGCCGAGATGATTCTTTATCTGGATGTGACTCACTGTTCTGGATCTTGTTGCCTGTTTTCTGTCTACTTCTCTTTCTCACAACTTCCTTTTACAGCCAAAAAACTGCTGCATGTTGTTCTTATCCCACAGTAGTGTTAAACACTTGAATCTGAACGATCAGTATATATATATATTGTTTAAAGTGCTAATTAATTAACAACAAAACATGTGTAATTGCTGATATTGTGACGATTTGTGTAAGGAAATGTTTATTGATCATTGGAGGGATATTGCGATATTGTGCAATCTTTGGTAGTTAGACTGTTCCTCCGTCTCCACACTGCCCACCTATTATAAGTGTCTTTAGTGCTGTGTGTGTGTGTGTGTGTGTGTGTGTGTGTGTGTGTATAGACACAATGGGAGAGATTGTGGCTTCTGCATAGACCATTGGCTTGGCAGGAGTTTTTATGGAGGTAAAGGTGGAGGGCTTCCAGCAGCCACCTTTTGTTCTTTGTTTGCAGGCCGAGGGCTACATGTGTTGCAGTTTAAACCACGTCCTCTTCACCTAAATGGATAATTGTGTAAGAATTATGCTCCCCGAGGCTGCCATGGAAGGGATCGTGCCGAGCTAGGGACCACAGGGAAGGATTTTAAGAGTGTGGCAGCGACTGGACTGTACCACCTAGACGGTGTCAGATGGTGGGGGGGGTGTGTTGGTTTAGAGTGACAGGACCCCTAGTGTTGATATTAGTAAAGTGTGTATACTCATAACCTTTGCCACCTATAGCGTTGAGCTCCGCTAATCCAGAAGGCATGTGGTGACGTAACAGCTACGTCTGGCTAACATCAGGCTGTAGGTTTATGTTTAGTCTGCACACATTTTCCACGACTGCTCTTCATTCTGTTATGTTTTTTTCTTCTTCTGCGTTCTTTCTTTCCCTGGACACGCAGATAGGTGGGGAACGTTAATAACACATTGTGTATTTGGTCGACTCGCTTTAACTGCTACAAACACCAAAACGCGCACCTCGATAGAAACCCGTCTTTGATCACGCTTCCAGCGATTTTGACAGGAAGGTAGTTCGTAATTCTGAGGACTCGCGAGGGTGACACGCAGCTCTGCCACCGAGGCCTTCGAGAACATGTTTGTTTTTATTCCTCCATCGTGCGGAAAGAAGTCGAGGCGAGTTCAAAGCGTGCGCGCATATGGACACAAATGAATTCATGCTTGTGAGGAGTAGAAGAAAGAGCGCTGGTGAAAAAAGAAAAAAAAAAGAGAAACGGCAGAGATGAAAGGCTGCTCGGTGGAATTGAAACCATTCAGGCCTCACATGAAATTAAGCTGAACTGAGAGCTACAGTGATGGTTTTCGCAATCGCAAAGAAGCGTGAGGACAAACGAGGAAGTGAGACACGGAGCATGTCCCGTCCACGTCACTGTAGCGGCACGAAGAATCGAAAAACAGCAGCGTGATTATAGGCAGATATACAGCAATTATTTTCCAGACAGTTATTATCGTATTGCTAAACTTCAATCGGCGAACCTGACGTTTGTTGGTAAACGAGACCTTTTAGCTGTACTCGCGCTAGACGCACGTAAATCGAATGACTGGATGCGCGTCGTCATGACGCGCCTTGTCCCGAATCCAAAGAAAATCCGCTGGTAAATTCGAAAAATTGCAAGTTCCTCGGAATATTGCGGAGTTTGCTTGACTTTGCGTTCACTTCCGCGGTCGCAAATGCGCGGAATCCTGGAGAGAATGTACTCTCCTTCATCACAGCACCCTGTTGTTGGTGATTTTCCAATAACAGCACCCCATTTGTGGTGTTTTATTCCTTACATACGGTATTTACTGGAAGCATTAACCTAGTATCATTATCAAGAGGAGAAGAATAGATTGTTTTTCTCTACTCTACGTCTGTAGCCAATCCTGTTCATTTTTCATCACAGATTCCCGCAGAACAGTTTCTACAGTTTCCTTATCCGCATCCTGACCCACCGCTCCGGTCTCGTAAGGGCAGGGCTTCTGGAATAGTGAAGGTTTTAATTACACTCGGGAGAGCTCGGGAGATGCAAATTACCCACCTTAGCTCCACATTAAAGAAGCTTTGATCCCGGTCATTAGAGGAGGCTGATTGTGGTCCAGGCCCTGTTTAGGTCTCAGCAGATCTGTGTGTCCTGCTAACACACCAGAAAAAAAAAGAAAAAAAAAAAGAGCCTAATTTCCTCTTAGGCCTCCGTGCGCCTGCTGCTGCTAACCGCTAACGGCTCTATAAAAGATACGGGCAGCCTTCTAATTACACTTAGTCCTCGACTTCCTCCTGTCTCTGTCGATCCACACGTACGTGGAACTCTCTCTAATTTAGCTCCTGATCTTAGTTTGATCCGTACGCGGACAGACGAGACGCTAGCAAAGCAGCTGCTCTGAGAAAGCTAGCATATGTCATAGCATACGGAGAAAGATGAGTCCTGCGTCTTAGCGCTGGCTCACTTTACCTGACAGCTTAACACTCAATTTTAAGATTATCAACGTGCTTCGTTCCAACTGGCTGGGAAATAAATAAATAATAAAAAAAAACCAGCTTTGTTTTATAACCGTGATATTTTTCAGGTTTTCGCTCCTTCATCTCTTTCCAGGCAGCATGGCCTGTTTTTTTTCTCATGAAATTCTGTTTTCTTTGTCAAGAAAAAAAGAGAAATATGACATCTGATTTTTTTTAACGCTCTGCTGCTGCAGCCAGATGTGTACCAGCGACTCATTTTTCGTCAAATGATAGCACAGAACAGTGGAAAGAGTTACTGCAATTTGCTGTAGAGTTTGTCAGATAATTAAAAAAAAACAAAAAAACAAAACATAACAAAAAAAAACAGAAACAAACAAGAATTTATCTCAGTGCATTTTTTTTTTTAAATTAATAATGTTTAGTTATTTTTTTTCTTAAATTAGCACTGAGAATCTGTGTGCAACAAGGCGTTTATACATTATACTACATCCAGATTTTTCAAAGTTTATAATTATAAGCATTTGCTACATTTAAAGCATAATATTAACTTTTAAATCCCTCAAGACAAAACAACATCCAACAACAACAACAACAACAAAGTAGATTTAATGTATTTTTATTCACCAGAATAAAATTCACAGTTGAATTTTCTTATATATATATATATATATATATATATATATATATATATATATATATATATATATATATATGATATGCAGAACACAGTTCACTAACATATTATCAAAGTGAATATAAACAATGCAATAATAAACCAGGAAAAAAAAAAACAATGATAAAAATAATTATATAATTATAAAAAAATATATATGCAATAATAGTTTATACAATAATAAAACAAAAAATTATGCCACACAATAATAATGTAAAAACAAAAATATTTAAAATAATTAAAATATTAAGAATATCATATTAAAAAAAAAAATGTAGATACAATTTAATATAAAAAATATTGCAATAGAAAATATAAAGAATTTACATTAACTGCATAAAATAAGGTCACTTGTGGTGTGATTTATTTTCACATTTATTTATTTAATATAAATAGATGCAAAACTGCAACATTTATGAATTTATGGTGAAATGAAATAAAAAAAAAGTCTAATATTAACTTAAAAAAAATAAAATTAAAAAATGAAAGATGAAAATATCAAGTAAGATAAATTGAATTAAATAACTATGTTTATTAAAGAAAGAATAAAAGTCTAAAATGTTTCGTGCATTGATACGAAATTAAAAAAAAAAAAGAAAGAAAATCAAGTAACATACAGAAACCAAATATTTTTCTCATCCCCGCCTCTGTGTTGTACGTCACAGCTGGAATTTCAGTTTTTCCTCTTGATTGCGCTGTACTTCTGGGTGCTGGAGTCTCTCTCTCTCTCTCTCTCTCTCTCTCTCTCTCTGTGTGTGTGTGTGTGTGTGTGTGTGTGTGTGTGTGTGTGTGTGTGTGTGTGTGTGTGTTTACACACCAGTATGAATGGAGAAAGAGTCCTTTTGCAGCGTGGCACTTTCAAGTTGCTCCCTGTAGGAAAAAATAATACGAGAGCCTTCTAAACACGCTCGTGGGCATGAGGAGTGTTTTGGGGCTCCCCCGTCTTTCCCTCTGCTCTAGACCCTCTGTCTCCATCAGCCATTCCTCCACACACACACACACACACACACACACACACACACACACACACACTTTTAGTGGATATTTCTGAGGGTTTGAAGTCTACAGAAACATCCACACAACGTTTTTATTATCCGAGGGTCTTTCAGGGTGGATGGAGGGTTTTTTTTTTTTTTTTTTTTACAAAGTCAGGTCTTTTTGAAATGTCTAGTCGTATTAAAATGAGACAAGTCGGCTCGTGTTATCATGATGAAGACCTTTCTTCACTCATCCCAAGGTCTTTATCGGATTATTAATGTCTGTCCAGTAGAAGTGAAGACCGTACGCTGACCGGTGCTAGGTTGTCTATTTGACGTCTACAGCTGAACAGCTGTGCTGAAAGAAATTTAAATCAAATGCGTATATCACAGTGGATTACATCACGCACTACAGAGCCTTATGCTGGGTCCTTGGTGCCTTGTAAATGCTAATTTCCAAGTTGTAATAGCATGATGTCCCGTGTTGGGAGATTCGGCGTTCGGAGTGGAAAAAAAAAAAAAAAACATGGACGCCTCTACAAAAGTGTGCTCATAAACAGCTACTTTAAGTGCACTTTTACAGTTCCGGGCCTGAGTGGCTCCTGGAGCTGTTCTACTGTAGTGAACTTTAAACATTTAGTCAACATTTTGGACTGAAATTGCAGCACAGCAACAACAACGGACAAAATCGAGAAGCGTTAGCAACAAGCTAGCCCTCTAACGATAGTGATTACGCTAATGATCATGGCTCTCTTCTCAAAACATTGATTAGTATGGCCAGTGTTATAGATTTAACCAAGCACGGTGTCTGTATATTAACTGATTTAAAGTCAGTACCGCTATAAACTCATTTAAACGTCGAGAAGCGGTTCTTTTACGCTATTCAGTGTGGGCGGCCATGTTGAATTGACGTCACTCTGTGAAAAAAGGAAGGAACTGGAAGTTGAGAAGACTACCCCAAGTTGACAAGTTGAACTTTTAAGTTGAGGGGGGCGTTTTTTTGGGGGTTTTTTTGGCTTTTACTGATCGTAGATGTGGACCTTCGCCTCAAATGCGTCATTCTACTACATGGTGTTGAATTCTCGATTCTGATTGGTCCGGAGGTGTTGATTCGTTTTCTAGAACAAGCAGCTGTGATGTTCCGATACGCCATTTTTTCTATAGGAACGACGTACATAGGGACTTGTACTCGTAACGCGGACCACGTTAATGGTCGTTCAATTGCTCATATGGTAAAGGAGTCTCCAGTGAGAGTGCTTTAAAACAAATTCTGTAAGTTGAAGTTTATTTGTTGAAGATTATTTGCTCTTTCGTGCTTTTTCAGTACCATCACAAGCTGCTTTTTTTAATTTTGTTAACATTGAGATATGGAAAAAACAAGAGGCTGGTTAAGGAACGACTGTCGTGGTGATAGCAGGAACTCGTTAGACGTTCCACAATGTTAAATGTAACTACAAACGGATAAAAAGTATGTATTGTTGTTTACTTAATAAACAATGGAATTGTTAGACATTTGTTGTGTATAAGAGGAATTAAACGTGTCATTATGTTTCAACCATCCATCTTCTATATCATTTATACTACTGGGTCACGGGGAAACCTGGAGTCTATCCCAGGGAGCATGGGGCACAAGGCGGGGTACACCCTGGACAGGGTACCAATCCATCACAGGACACAATCACATACACACTCACACACCCATTCATACACTACGGACACTTTGGACACGCCAATCAGCCTACCATGCATGTCTTTGGACTGGGGGAGGAAACCGGAGTACCCGGAGGAAACCCCCGCAGCACGGGGAGAACATGCAAACTCCACACACACAGGGCCACGGTGGGAATCGAACCCCCGACCCTGGAGGTGTGAGGCGAACGTGCTAACCACTAAACCACCGTGCGCCCAAGTCATTATGTTAAAGTTTTTTTTTAAATATTTCTGATATATTTCTACCTCACTATAGGAAGTGCTGTTAAAGTGATAAATTCAGCTACTGTGAGCGATATGTAAACCGCGTCGGAATCTTCTATCGGTTTCCGCCCCGCCATTCAATCATTCACACGTCGCTACAGGCCACTCGCTTGTTTTTTTAGCCTTCGGCAGGTGTTTTTTTTTTGAAAGGATTTTAATTGCTTGATTATATTTCCCCCGTACAGACAACTGATTTATTGTTCAAAAAGAGAGAGTGAATAAAATGGTATGGAGGAACAAAATGAAAGAAAGGGAAAAAGAGGTGTGTCGCTGCGGTGAGACAATTACCCCCGTCCGGCGGTGCGGCTCTAACTGGAGCACGTCAATAGCTGATAACGATTCTATTATTTTCAGTTCTAATGAGGGGTTTGATGTCGCCTCGAGGTAGAGAGCTCTACTGAATAGAGCTGCTTTTCAGAAGCACTGAGTTCGAACAAATCCTCTGTCTCAGTGTGAAACACCTGTTAAAAGAAAAAGAACACGAGGTGCAGGACGAAGCAGAGGGATCATAAAGCTACAAGATCATAACTCATGTCCCAGAGCTCACCTAAGTGCGGTATCAGTTAGTTTGAGCTGTGTGTGTGTGTGTGTTGGAAAGGGGGCGGTGCCGTGGGGGTTTTGGTCCTTACTAGCAATTTTCTGGTCTGGACCCCACTAGGAATTTTTTCCCCAGCTTTTAAAATAAAGTTAGGGTTAGACTTGATGTTTGTGATGTCTGCGTGGTGTGTGTGTGTGTGGGGGGGTGTTTGTTTATTTAATTAGTTACTTATTTAGTTAGTTAGTTTTAAGCTATTCATTAATTCCGCATCCGTTCTTCATCGTAAGTAAGACACCGGGGTCGTGGTGGATCCGGAGCCTATCCCAGGAACGCTGGGAGCGAGACGGGTATACACACTTGATGGGATGCACACACGTTCACACCCGTTCACACCAAGGTGCGGTTTAGCAATGCCAGTTTGTCTAGCAGTATGTTTTTGGAAGGCTGAAGGAAACCGGAGAACCCGGAGAAAACTCGTGGAACTCCAGACAGACAGTAAGCTGAGCTCAGGAG
>NC_071262.1:27307801-27385301 GCF_023375685.1 Ictalurus furcatus | reverse complement strand
AAAAAAAAACCCACATTTTTCAAATTCTATATGTAAAAGTTGTGAGTGCATAACCGTCAGTCCGGTTGCTCCGGAAACAGACACGGTTACGGCGTCAAAATTTTACCGTACTAATGGAGAATTAAACATCATTAGCACTTTTTTGTTGGTCACTAACTTTACGGTCTTGAGTTTATTTGAATATATTTCAACTCATAGTGGAATACATTTTTTTTTCAAACCTTTTGAATTCAGTGAATTGAGACGGATTTTTAAATCGGTTTGTTGGGCCAGTATCAGAACTTTTACCGGGCAGATCCTGGGCCGTGAGTCATAGATTTGACACCCCTGATCTATGAAAGGAAAGCTACGAAACGTAAGGCTGTAATGCACTTTATTCAAAACATGGCATCTTCCAAAGAGCAGCTGGACACGCTTGGAGGAGACACGAACTGTCCAACAGACACCTGTGATTGGTTAGTAGCACTGTGACAGGTGAGGCAACCGTTCTGTTCTCCTGGACTCCCAACCATGAAGGGCTGTGGCTTGGTTCTCACCAATAGGGTGGTCTCTTAGACCATTACGCTTCATGCTAATAATGTCATCATGCCTGAGGAAGCTGAGGAGTTGCCGTGACTGCGTTTGGGCGGCTGTGGGTCAGGTGGTAGAGCGGGTTGTACACTAATCGTAGGGTCGGCGGTTCGATTCCCGGCCCATGTGACGCCACATGCCGAAGGCATGACACTTAGGCAAGACACTGAACCCCAAGTCGCTCCCGATGGCAAGTTAGCGCCTTGCATGGCAGCTCTGCTACCATCGGTGTGTATGAATGGGTGAATTAGACACAGTGTAAAGCGCTTTGTATAAGATAAGGTTAAAAAAGCGCAATATAAGTGCAGACCGTTTACCATTCCACAACTGTAGATGTAAATCTTTACACGGTTTCTGTAATGGACATTACGTACTGCACTAATTAACATAAACAAACCATAAGCTTCAGCATTAATACGCTATAAGTAATCAGATCTCAGTGGCATGGTTGCTGGTGCCAGAGGGGCGGGTTTGAGTATTTCAGTTGAGTTACTGCTGACCTCCTGGAATTTCCCACACACAAAGGTTTACACAGAATGGTGCGGAAAACAAAAAACATCCCGTTCTTGCAGGAGAAAGATCAGAGGAGAGAAACTAAACTGTTTTGAGCTACCATGAAGGCTCTGGTAATTCAAATAACCATTCTTTACTGTTGTGGTGAACAGAAAAGCATCTCAGGACAAGAGAATAAGAGAAGAAATAAGTGTTGGTGACCTCTAGCCTACTGGGAAGACTTGTCACTAAAAACCCAGACACAAAATCTTCTTGACCTGCATGCCTGGACTACAGATTTGTCAGATTCTGTATCAGTTAGTACAAGCTGTTAATACTTTCTCAGAATACATTTTTAAATGGTAACTTATGCTGTAAATAATGTTGTTCATCAGTAATCTCCAATGCAAATCCAGAACATGTGGTTATTGTGTGTCGGTCCTGCTTAACATCTTGAGATTTACTGTATGTCCTTTGATAGCCAGCTATGATTTAGATCCTGTGATAAATGGCTAAGATTTAGATCGTTTAATTAATAAGCTAGTAAAAAAAAAAAAAAAAATTCGATTACGCCTTGTTCTTTCAGATATTCAGGGTCACACTGTAAAACCGGATCAGTTAATTTATAACTCCAAAAATTCGAGGAAACTCATTACCTCAAAATTTTTAAGTTGATCAATCAAATTCTTTAAGCCGAATGCACTTAAATAGAACAAAAATTTTTTAACTCAAACTTGTTCTATTTAAGTGTATTCAGCTTAAAGAAATTGATTTATCAACTTAAAACTTTTTGAGTTTCCTTAAATATTTTGAGTTAAATGAACTTATCCGGTTTTACAGTGCGGAAAATTGTCAGTTCCCGTGCAGAGTGGTCCATTCACTAGACGTGAAGAAGAGACAGGCAGAACACATCGGCACTAAAAGTCTCTCCACACTCACTCTGAAAGCTCGGTTAAGTCGATTTGACGTGTTACAGATCACCAAGAGGTTCGACTCAAGCAAACCTGAGCCAAGCCATTTTGAAAAGTCTGGCCAGTGGCGTCGTGACCGCTTGAGAATTCGAATCTTACACGTCGCCGTGTAAGAGCTTCCCTCCGGTTAGAATTTTCACTAGGGCAGAATCCGTGTCATCACGTCCAACGCTGATATAAACTAATTGGCAGCAGAGAGCGAGAGTCGATCTTTGTGTTGCGTTTCTGCTTCTCCATATGGGAGTGATTTCTGCTGCCAGACGGGGTCACGTCTCAGCCATGCCTCTGTTATTCTGCTTCCCTCGATCCTTCGCTTAGAGCTGCGGGTCTGTGTGACTCTGCAGTTGTTCACCCTGTTTAAGAACGAACGTTTCCTCTGCCCCCGTGACTCATGGGAAATTAATCATGCTTTAAAAGGAACATGCATTTTTCTCCTTAATGAGCATGAATCATAGTAAAATGTGTTGCACACACGGTGCTGCGGTTTATACACACTGCCGTTTGGGTAATCCAGGGGTTTTGTTGTTGTTGTTGTTGCTGCTTTGAAGAGGATAACACTAATATAGACAGGATAATGTCAGTTATATAAAAGACTTTCCCTATTGTGAATGATTAGAACTGTTTAGGGTTGACATGTTAACTTCTCAAGATTGGCTGTGTTTGGAACCCCAAATGGTTTCAATCAAACTTACAGACTTCCTTTTGTTGTTTTTTTTTGTTTTTTTTCCTGGGCTTTTATTCTGTAGCCAATTGCAGACTAATCATGTGTACTACACAATCCTGATTTAACCACGAGTATCTGTGTTGTTGATGAATGAGATGAACACAGGAGTTCCACCTTGATCGCATTCATGCATCTCATTCAATTTATAACAAATGATATTTGTAATGGAAATACTGTAATGGAATTATTAATGTAGAACCCGTCAATTTCTTTGTTTTCCCCTAAAATTCTGAAGGTTCTGTCTGTAGGATCCCCAAACTACCCAGATAACCTCTGAAGAACCCTTAAAGGTTTTAAAATAATAATGTTTCTGTAATATTAATAACAATAATAATAATAATAGTAGTAGTAGTAGTAGTAGTGATGACTTTGAATATAAAATAAATGCTAAAAACTCTAAAACTAGACCACTAGACCCTACAGTGCTTTTGCAAAGCCTGGAACTCGTATATAGAGTGCCGCTTTGGAACCCTTAAATGTTCAATATAGAAACCCACAACAGGGAATTCCTATTTCGGAAGTCTTAAGGAACCCTTTGCACTTAAAGAGTAAAACAATATGCAAGTATTCAATCTAAAGCTTGGGGAAAATGTCCTGATGCAGTGCGTAATTCTTTCAGGGTATAATGTAGAGGAAATTCAGCCGGATTTTGATTTATTTATTTATTTATTTATTTAATTTGACAAATTAGGTCGTTAGAAGAAGGTTGTGGCTAAGTGGTTAGCGAGTTTCCTTTGCACCTCCGGGGTTAGGGGTTCAAGTCGTGCCTCTGCCCTGTGTGCGTGGAGTTTGTATGCTCTGCCCGTGCTTTGGAGGTTTCCTCCAGGTACTCCGGTTTCCTCCTGCGGTCCAAAGACAAGCATTGTAGGCTGACAGGCATTCCCAAATTGTCTATAGTATGCCTGCGATGGGTTGGAGCCCTGTCCAGGGTGTCCCCCGCTTTGTGCCCCAAGTTTACTGAGATAGGCTCCAGGCTCCCCACGACCCTGTGTAAGACTCTGTGTTACTTTACACTGGCATGTGCTTTTGTGTTGAATCAGGTCTTGTTCCCACCCCCTTCCTGTCATTGGTGTGTTTCCCGATTGTGTTCAGGTGTTCTCTGTTGAGCTGTTGATTAGTTTGTCTATTTATATACCATCTTGTATCTTTGTCTTGTTGCAAAGTCTTGTTGTTGTCATTGCGCATTACTGAGCCGTAGTTGCTCTTGTTCTTAGTTTCGTATTTCTAGTCGTACTTCCTGGTTTTGACCTCTGCCTGTGTTCTGGATTCTGATCAAGGATTACGCGTGGATTATTTCGATTGTCTGGCTGGAATATGGATAATGATATTCGGGTATTCCAGTAAAGGAAGCTGCTTTGTTTGACTCCATTTCACGCACATTACATTAGGAACCTGAGCTCGAGCAAGTTCAAACAAGCAATAAAGATGTGGTTAGAGTTTGATTTCATAAGTACGAATGCTAACCCCAACTCTGACCTTGACCACAGTGAACTGTGACCAGTTTTAAGGTTTTCAAGAGTTACATGGTTGGACAAACTGTGATGTCATCTTTCTTTCTGTACCAGTTACAGCAAGTTAAGACTTGAGATACTTCCCACAAATCCCTGTTCCATTGGGACCCGTGTTATTTCAGGCTCTCAAAGACTTCTAGACCTTTTGACCTTGTCATTGGTGACAGGGTCTCGGTCCTGATTGTGTCACAAGACAAGCTGTCCACCAGTTGCTTTTTTAGCCGAGGGCTTAATTTGACCAAGACTAATTATGCGGTTTGCATCTGGTGACCTGCGATTGAATTTACAGGCCCTGTATTTTCCACAAACGTTCACTGCAGAGTCGAGCTGCGTTCCTTTCCGAGAAGTCGTTGTTCCTCTGGGACCTCAATTGTGGCAAGCTCTTAAGTGCTGTTAAGTGTCCACGACCTCATTCTATCACTGTGACGAGGTTTAAATCACGATTACAGAGACAAGCTGTCTGCTGGCCAATCGTATACGCACACTCACCCTGAGGGCTTAAGACCTCAACATACTTCGTGCGTAGACGATAGTCGGCTGGCTTCCACGAACAATGTGATGTAATTGCGGGGCAAACAGACGTTGTGCACAGTGAGTTTCGCTCACTGTGCTGCATACCTTGCAGCTGGGCGAACTCCATAGAAGAACACGATACACCATCAAGCCTTTGATTGTTACAAATGAGGCGTGCCCAAGCTGATTCATTCCAAGCATCGCATAGGTTTCATCAGCATGTTGACCTCACCTTGGTCAACTCTGGATTTGTTATAACGATCTCATGTACCACCTGTGTCTTAAATGAGTTTTTTTCCTTTTCTCTTCAGTTCTTTCTCGTCCTTGTTTTTTTGGGTTCTTTAACATTTGTTTTTTGATTTCCAACAACATAATTTAGGCCCACTTCTTCTTGTCGTGGAACTTGACATGCAAATGATAAGCGCCACCTGCAGGACTGGAAGACATGTACTCAAAGTCCAATAGGAAACCGCAAAGAGAACGCACCTCTCGTAGACATCATTTCCACATGAAGTATTCCTGAGGTCTTTAGCACGGCTATGCCGTGGGGCTTCCTTCTGGTGAGCTGCTGTTTTCTTTTACAGAAGGCTTTCTGCAAATTGCTCAATGTATTTTTTTAAGGTATTAAGAAATAATTAGTTTAGTCTTTCTACACAAACTCCTCAATCCCTGTTCAGTCCATGGAAAAAGTCGATCTTGTATTACAACCAAATCTCCTTCTTCTGAAAGCAGCCAGCATGAAGCCTGGCCTTCTCCCAAACCAGCAGTCTGTCCTGTGCCAAACCCCGTCAATTTTAGGGAAATGGGAAGCCAACTTTAATCTGTAAAAACATTCGAAACCAGTCTATGACCAAGCAACGTTTCTATCATTGGATAAAACCTTACATCATTATACAACAAGCTGCCAATCACATACAGTAACTTCAATACTGGGTGTACAGAGTGTACTGTACGCTCTTAGGGTTCAGAACAGTTCCTCAAAGTTCCTTGGATATCGTTTAAACCTCCTAAAGGGGTTCAACTTGAATCTGATGGGATCTACTTGGAGGACAAACTGAAGCATATATAAAAGCATGCACTTCATATGTAACTGAGGATTCGTCTAATTCAAATATTTATTTCTACTGTGGCGCACGGTGGCTTAGTGGTTAGCACGTTCGCCTCACGCATCTGGGGTTCGAGTCCCGCTGGGGCCCTGTGTGTGCGGAGTTTGCATGTTCTCCCCGTGCTGCGGGGGTTTCCTCCGGGTACTCCGGTTTCCTCCCCCAGTCCAAAGACATGCATGGTAGCATGATTGGCATGTCTAAAGTGTATGTGTATGAATGGGTGTGTGAGTGTGTATGTGATTGTGCCCTGCGATGGATTGGCACCCTGTCCAGGGTGTACCCCGCCTTGTGCCCGATGCTCCCTGGGATAGGCTCCAGGTTCCCCGTGACCCTGTAAAGGTTAAGCGGTAGAAGATGGATGGATGGATGGATTTCTACTGTGCAGACTCTCAAGAGAAAGACCTGTACAGAACAGTTTGTTGGAAAAGTCATTTCTATACTGTTTAAACAGGAACATAGCACACACTGAATTTTCTGGTGGTTCCGGTGGCCAAACCAGCGATTTCCTCCTATGACCACTACTTATCCTTTCTTCTGAACACTTGAGAAACCCTTGCTCGGTCTTAACTGTTGTCGTCTTGACCGTAGGGTCCCTTGTCAATTGTATGACGATTTTTACAGTCTGCCCTTGCACTGATCTTTGTAAGCCGTTCTCCTTTTATGTTCAGACAAATCAGTCCCAGAGTGGAATTGTTTAAAACTCCTGATTCTAATTAGCCTGCTTTCAAGAAGTCTTAATCGTAACGGTTCACATTTTTTCTTCCATTAAAGACATTAAAGATAAGGCACTGTAAAACATTTGTGCGTGTTAAGTAACTTATTCATTGCCATGACTTGGACGAGGAACAGATTAGGATTTACAAGACCGAATTTTTTCCCCCCCTCACAACTGCATGCAATAACAGAAACAGCTGTACAAACGTGACGAGAAGCCGTCAGCTTGGAGTTTTTTTATGAGCCGTTTTTGCGTGGTGGTTGAACATTGCTGGGATCTCGCAGTGTGAAACTGTATGGTGGGAGATCAAAAGCTGAATTGTACCGTTCCATAATAAACTCGTGGCCCCCTGCACACACAGACCCCTCGGTAAGCAGGCGCTGACACTGCTTCGAGGAGTGTCGAAAACTTTCTGAATCAGCACAGGACAACGTTTGGGTCTTTCAACATTCAACAAAGTCGTAACACAAGGTGCCATTGTTTCAGATTAGGGTTATCATAGTGAACATCCTGCAGCAAGACTTTTGAATAGAATAAGATCTTTTATTAGCCATTGTATTGCCATTGTAAAACACAACATTGCAGCCTTTGTGCCTTGCTCATGAGTATGAGTTTTAGAAGTATGTTTTAGACAGCAAGACTTTGGATATTTCTAAGGCTAATTCTTCAAAAACATGGTGTCAGACACACTTCAAAGGTAGCAAGACATTGCAATGTTGCCAAGATACCTGCGTATGCTAACATTTGCTATACGTGATAGTCCTTGAGGTGGAGATAATACAGTGAATATTTTGTAACTATGCAATCAATTTCTTATCCATCTATCTATCCATCCATCCATCCATCCATTTTCCATACCGCTTATCCTACACAGGGTCACGGAGGAGCCTGGAGTCTATCCCAGGGAACTCAGGGCACAGGGTGGGGGACGCCCTGGACGGGGTGCCAACCCATCGCTGGGCACATTCGCACACACATTCACACGCTACGGACAATTTGGAGATGCCAGTCATCCTACAGCGCATGCCTTTGGACTAGGGGAGGAAACCGGAGTACCTGGAGGAAAACCCCGAAACACGAGGAGAACAAACTCTGAAAGTGTGAGGCAAACGTGCTAACCACTAAGCCACCTCTAATTTCTTATCAGAAATAAAAATCAACTTAAAACAGCTATATTTGTTAATATATTCTGATGTGACAACAATGGGTACCATTGCAGCGTTACACCTTTAGGGTTCCTGGTTCAATCCTAAGCTTGGCCTAGTTACTGCCTGTGTGGACTTTTGCATGTCCACATGGGTTTCCTCCAGGTTCTCAATTTTTTTCCCCCTACCTCCCAAAAACATGCCGGTATGCTAAATTGTCCCCAGGTCTCATTGAGTGTGTGAATGTGTGTGTGTGTGTGTGTGTGTGAGAGAGAGTGTGCATGGTGCCCTGTAATGGTCTGGCTTCCTATTCAAGGTGGTACCGTTCGGATCTTCTCGAAAAGACCGCATTTGTACCTTTTTAGACACAAAAGGAGGTACAGGGTCAGAGTGTAGTGTCAGACTCTTAAGCACGCATAGTGAAAGGACTAGCTGAAGGATCCATCCATGGTAGAACAGAGCAGTGGAACTGGTAGGCTGCTTGATCAGTCCTGTCATCCTCTGCAACATGATAACTTGATCACAGTAATCTGGTCATGGACTTAGAACCTTGACCTCAGAGGTATAATGGGTCCAGGAAGACCTTGACTTGGTTCATAGGTCAGGGGAGTAAATCCTTTAGATGTATAGTTTTAATTTGCGGTGGCTTCACGAGTCTTGGAGGAAGCATGTCCTAGGTTCACCCTCCCCTGGTTGGTACTTGCTGTGTGATGTCCAAATGACCAAATTGGGAGAAAGTGGGGTAAAAAACATTTCACAAAAGCCTGCCTTAAAGGTGGTGAAGGTGTCAATACCTAGTGTTCCAGGATCAAACTCATGACATCTGAAGTACCCATTGGTCCTGAGTACAGAGTGATTTTATTCTGCCCTGGAGTTCTACATTCTTCACCTTGAAATATCTAGACGCATCACAGAGGAACGTTTCTTCGTTCCTTTAGAAGTCTGACATATGAGTACCATATGAGGCAGCAGCAGAACAAATTGAGTTTTTTATTTTTTTTTTATTTTTGATATATAAGGTGCCAAAGCACAAACTTCCCACAGTGTTTAGCGTAAGAGCACTACCTCTACTTTTACATGCCTTTTCAGGTCAGATTTCACTTCAAACCCCACAGCTGAAATCTTTGTGTTGGAGAAAATTGGCTTAGGCTATGTTCATATAAAGGACTCAAAGTAGCTCAAATCTGATTTTTTTTGCCCTAATGGGATGCAGATCTCATTTTTTCAGAGCTGTTTGAACACAAATAGTTCTCAAATCAGATTTCAGAGTCTTTGATGTGCTCCAAGACTGGATATATATCTGATATCTGGCCGAGCGACTGTAGTGAAACTGGTCAGGTCACACTTAACTGCCTGTGTACATATCACTGTGGTCTTCAGTCAGCAGTGTCTGAATCTCAGCACAGAAGTGTCTGTAATTATGGAGCCTCACTTGTGATATCCCTAAATTAATCCCTAAGATACTGCGTGGCCATACATTAGGACCAGCTCCAAATTCATGGCCATGATTTCCCAGGTGTGGGAACGAGATCAATCTGAATGAGATAATTAAGTCATGGCCAGATAAGTAGTATATGATATGATTATCGAATTTCCTCACGTTAATAAGCCATGGCCATGATTTAATTATCTCGTTCCCACAACTTAATTATATTAATACTCATGGCTTAATTTATCGTATTTATTATGTCACAGTTATCTCGTTTTCACGACTTGTCACATTCCCAGTTAATTATCTTATTCCCATGTCTTAATGATCTTGTTCTCATGACTTAATTATCATGTTCCCACAACTTAATTATCTTGTTACTATGGGTGAATGATCTCATTCCTTCACATTACAAAGTTGTAGCCATGACTTAATTATCTCATTCTCATAACTTACTGTATCACATTCCAGTGTCTTCATTATCTCATTCTCATGAATTCATTGATCATGTTCCCATGTCATAATTATCTTGGTTTTACTACTTGACACATTCCCACAACTTAGTTATCTTGTTCCCATGTCTTAATTATCTTGTATTTATGACTTAACTATCTTGTTCCCTTGCATTACAAAGTCGTGGCCATGACTTAAGTGTCTCATTATCACAACTTAATGTATCACATTCAAGTGTCTTCATTATCTCATTCTCATGAATTCATTGATCATGTTCCCATGTCATAATTATCTTGGTTTTACTACTTGACACATTCCCACAACTTAGTTATCTTGTTCCCATGTCTTAATTATCTTGTATTTATGACTCAATGATCTCGTTCCCTTGCATTATGACTTAAGTGTCTCATTATCACAACTTAATTGACCACATTCCCACATCATAATGCTCGCATTCTCACAATTGATCACAACTTAATTATTAACGTAATTAAGAGAGAACTTAATTATCTCGTTTCTGTATTTTAATGATCTTGTTCCCAGACCTTACGGCCACACGTTAGGATCCCGTTCCCCACTCGTTAATAAGTCATGGCCGTGCATTGTTTTTATTAAATAGTGATGCCAGCAGTGGGGTTCTGTACGAAATATATAAATATATATATATTCATCTCAGCAACTGACTCCGCATCTCTCAGATTCATTTCTCATGATGACTTTTAAAACAGGTTTAATGTTCACGATCATGCATGCGGGTGAGTACAGGATAGAAATCTATATGGTTGCCTTAAAATGAGAATTTAAACTGTCGAGGCAGAATCTGATCTGAGCCAAAAAAATAGATTGAGCAATATGGAGCAAAATTTCTGAACAGAGCCTTATTCTCTGGCTCGTTCCCCGTGATCCAGTAAGGAACAGCTGGCTTTCTTTTTAACGTATTTGTTAATTCGGATTTACACTCTGTATGTCTTCGTGCGTACTGAAGTTTTTTTGTTTTTTTTTTACAGAATGTGCGGACACATCTTTCCATTTCTGCGCTAACTATTGGTAATTATCTCACTCTGTTTAACTCGCCTGAGAATTGCAAATTGTTGCATTATTCTGAACAGAAAGGTTGAGTACGGTGTAATTAATACCGGTGCTTAACATTTCGTACAAACTTCCTTTTGATGTTGTCCGAGCTGCAGGCTATAACGTTACGGAGTTTAATGAGTGTTGTTGTAATTTGGGAATAATAGAAGGCAGTTCCTGTACATAGCAATCGTTCATTCGTGTGTGTGTGTGTGTGTGTGTGTGTGTTAGGGAGCACGAGAAACTTAAACGGAGAAAATGAAGCGTGCTTAGATTTGGACTGCGGTTTTCCGATGATGAAAATATGACTAGTATGACAAATATTACAGCGTTTTTCTCCAGCAAGTAGACAGCGTTCCGTTCGTCTGACCTCGTAAAATGACACGGAGCATTTTACCCGAGTTGGTATATTTTTTTTTTTTTTTTTTTTTCCGCAAGCTAGAAAAGAATAGTTATTTTTACACCCCATAAAGCGAAGTCATCCTATATGCGTTTCATTTCTTAGACCTCCAAAGCAGCAGTGAAAATAAAATTTACACCCTTTCTAACTTTCACAGGCCCAGAATTTAGTGACGGTACATCAAATATTTTTCCTGATTGAAACCATCCAAGCTGAACTGAGACACTTTCTTCATAAATCACCAGTTCCCCCCTGGTTCAGGTTCTGATATAGAGAGCTTATTCACATTCTGCAGACTCCTTGTTGGATCTCGAACCCTTAATCTAGGGTAAGTAGTAATTAATCTGACCGTCAACTCAAAGCTTCTTTAACAGGAGGATTCAGAATAGCGGTTACATCAGCCTGATGTCACTTTCTAGGAATTATAACAAGCAAAATAGAATGGATTTAATATAAATAGGGTCATCACCATTGGTCATATAAATCCTGCAGAACATATGCTTATAAATGAGTTTTAGGTTCTGTTAGACATGAGCCATGCATCTGTGGAAGCAGCAGTGAATTCTTACAAATTGATTTCCAATCTTGAGATCTGATCTAATCTTCTTGGCGCGATGACGCATATTCATGCTTTCCAGAAATGTTCATTTTGGCCAATTACAGCCAATGTACATCTGGTTCAGCTTGGTCTTTGGAAGGCTGCAGATACGATACAGGCTGGTTCACACTCTTCCACAGAGTTAAATACTAGGTTTAGTTGATATCTCTGAGCTGGTTGAAGCAGTGTGTGTTGAAGTTGAAGTTGGATATCTCTGTCCTACTGCCATTTCCAAGGTGTTTCTCTGGCTGATGTGAAGAACCGTGTTGTGCTACTTCACACATTGTGGGGTCAGTGAGCAGTTCTGTGGTTCACCGCAACCACTTCTGAACTTGTGGGGTTCTCGGTAACCATGGTAAAGTTACTCAAACAGGAAGTACTAAGATTCCCAAGAATGCGTCTATTAGTGCACATTAAGGGCTGGCTCTGATTCATAAAAGGGTTTTGATGCCTAGTTGATCACATTTACATGAGATTCATACATGTGGCTTTAACGTCATTCCTGCGGTCTCTTTTGGGTTGAAGAGGGTGGGTATACCTGTCTGCGCCTGACCTGTCTGCAGCTATGCTACGACATCTGTCTATCATAGCCAGCATTAACTTTTTCAGCAATTTGTGCTACAGTAACTCTTCTGTGGGATCGGACCAGACGGGCAAGTCTTCGCTCCCTACGCACGTCAATGAGCCTCGCGTGCTCATGACCCTGTCGCCAGTTCACACGTTAAAGTCACCTTACGTGTCTGAGCGAGATTAATAGCTGCATTGGAGCGAGGCTCTGCAGGATTTGTCCAATGATGAGTCTTGCCATTGACGTGACTTCATTCATTTCCTAGACAGTCTTACACACAGCTGTCACCTTCGAGAATCGTAAAATAAAATAATTAACTCAGAACCCAGAAAGGGTTTTAATGCAGGGATGGATATTGACTGTTGAGCTTTTGACACATGATCTGCATGTCGGTTAAGGACGGACATCTCGGATAGGAGTCATGCGCAGGAAATTCGGATGAAGCGATCTTTGACACCTTGAAGCTTCCGTCTCTATGCCACATCTGGGTCATGGAACAGCACATGTTCTGCTCTGTTGGAATGTTTTGCTGTTCCCCCTTTTAGGACGCTCTTTCCAGTTAATTGAATTAGTTTAAATGTTACTTTGGGCATGTTCGGTGTTTGCTAAGTGGTAAGGTGTGTAGGTGTGAATAATGATTTTTGAATATGTCACACCGCTTTGGTTTACACATTTCAGATTTATTTATCTGTGAATAAAATAAACCAAGCAATTATAGGAAACGTTTGACATATTTGACACGAGTCATATAAAAAATACACATAAAAGTGTTTTAGACGGGAGGCATGCAGCCGTGAAAGCGGCTAACGTGAAGTACGCTAGGCTAACGCCACCAAACAACTAACGACAGACGGAAGTCATTTCCTTTTCAATGAAAAGTGAGTTTTGTATTTTAGATCCCACGTTTACTTCCTAGTCAGTCATCTTTTGATAAAATTAATGTTATTGTTCAAAAGTTTTGTTTTCATTCCTGTGCATTTGGATGCTAGCTAGTTGAAGTTAGCTAGCTAGCAAATAAAGCAGTAAATAATAGCTTTTGTTTTCCACAGCTAGCTAGCTGGCTAACTACTGCACGAATCACATATTTGTCAAAAGTATACACAGGAAGTGAATTATCAGCATTTTTCTGCTTTAAATTACATGATTTATGTACGATACAGTTAAAGAAGTTGTTCCTATAGTCAAAAATATTCTTTCTTAGCTAACTTACCTATCATGGTACATTGTACTGTAGAAACAGCTTCATTAATTGTGATTTGGTATTTTTGACAATTCACCCACCCCACTTGGAGGTCATCAGGGTTTTCGATTTATTTATTATTATTTTTTAGAGCTTTTTAGGTACATAAGCTCTTTTTTTCTGATATTCAAAGTTTAATGCCTTTATTTACTGTCACGCTTTAGCATTTTTTTTACCTTTTTTGTGCACCAAACACACCAAAAAAACCCTGCTATTTATGATTTTACATGCCAATGGAACTTTTTAAATAATATATAAACACGGTTTTTAGAGCTCAGTCCACTACACAAGGTTTTGTTTTTTTTTTACCTTCTCCATGCTCTATCTCTGAAACCCACAAGACTGTTGGCGCTCTGTGGTCAGTAAAACCGTAGCCTGGAGGTGGTGGAGGTTGTTTTAAGGCTCCTACCCCACCTAAAGACCGCAAATCTCCATGATGTTTGTACAGCTGTCCTGCTGGAATAGAAACATAATGGCCTGTCATGTGTTCCCTCACTATGAGATGTGAGAACTAATCCATCTCTGAATGTGATATGACCTGGTCCAGTGCTCCAGTGGAGAGGCGTATGAATAGTCTCATAACGATGACATAGTGCTCGTGGTAAAGGCGTAACTGAATACGAATACATTGTTTGGATTAAATAGATAATGTGTTCTAAACAGATATAAATACAGGTACAATTAAGAGGCACAGTAGGTTGCGGTGGTTTAAATTTGGCTATTACCTTGTTTATATTTTTGGGAAAATATAAAAAGACAACTACATTTGTTAAAAAATATCAGAAGCAGGTGCAAACAAAAATAATAACTAGACAAACTGTATTTTCCAGTAGTTTCCAATGTTTCCAGGACATAGTAGTAGGGTTCATATTAAAATAATAACAATAATTTTTTTAAAAATCCTTCTGGTTTAGGCCACACCCACGTCATGTTTAAATCAGAATGCAGATACAGAAGAGAATATTTGGTGCACTAAACAGATCCAGTTCCAGATAAAGATAGTGGCATTGCATCGCACCCCTACATCATAGTGAATTGCTTGAGATCTGCTTGATTAGAATCGAGTTGATAAATGAAAGAAAAGAAAAAAAATAATAAAAGAGACGATAATTTCCATACGTTTATTTTCCTGTGTCATCTGCATTGGCGTCATTAGTCCTGTGTCTGTTTTATTAAACACTGCTGGTATTAATCGCTAAATAACATCATATGTTACGACTGCAGGACTTTCATATGGTTATAATAATCACAGATGGGTTACACTGAAAGAAAGATAGATAGAAAGAAAGAAAGAAAGAAAGCACATGTTTTAAAGAATGCCTCTGTAAAAGATGAGGAAGAGGCATGTCATGTTCTGGGAATATGAGCGGTCATGAAAAGCAATGGACACACTGCTTTACTTTCAGTTGTTGCGGCACGATTTTACGGACGAACGTTCGTTCGTATTCCCGCTGTCAAACCGCTGATTAGCATCAAAACCTGTACACTCTGAGGTGATTGCTCAAACTTGTCATTTTAACAATGACCTCCCCAGTGTGAGTTATTCATTTGATTGACACATGCGACCAATTTTCCCATATTCACCCCGCTGGAGGCGTAGACCACTCAAACTGGGCTTTTTAAAAAAAAAAAAAAAAAATTCAATATGTTTCTGACATTACATGCATGCTTGATCTGCACCGTCAACGCAACCCACAATAACCATAACCACTCCTATAGTCGCTTATTGTTTGTGTGACAACTCCCTTTTAGCTTCACTGTGATGAATTACAGATGGACTGCGGAGTAGAACGTGAGTGTGTTTACCATCTTGTAGTCTATAATGTATATACCTATACAGTAGTGTGGTATTAATTAAGTTTGTAATGAAATGTACTTTATAATAAGGATCGTGATAAATTTTCTCAGAGTTACAGAATGTGCATGAATGATATTCGATATTATACAGCAGGTAGTTCTGGTTCACTGATGTGATGGGTTGAGTTCGAAACGGTTAGTGCGGTAGTGTTAGTGGACGTGGCAGACCATACATTTTTTCACGAATATAACTTTTGACTTAAAATATGAAAGCTCGTCAGCTGAGGATGAAAAGGAAGGAAGGAAGGAAGGAAGGAAGGAAGGAAGCCAATTTCACCGGAAGAACCTTTAACGGGAATGGACAAATCAATGTGCGCTAGCTAGCCAACGTGCTATAACGTGAGTGTGGCTTGTTCGGGAATCTATTTCTGCTAGCGGAGCAAAAATGAACAGAACATTTGGCCATATTGTGTCTGAAATGTCATTTACTCGACATTAATTCACATCAAAATTTATTTTTAGCAATAACGCACTCAGAATCGTGCGGTAATACTGAATATCAGCGTGGCTTGTAAACCCGAAGCTGCAGTCCGAGTGGGATATAATCTCACTCCAACTCATGCAATATTGCTTAATTCTACCACAGCACTCCTGAGTTCTTGATTTTGATTGGTCAAAAGGAAGGAGTCTCCAGTGTAACAGTCATAATTAAAGCTGTGACTTTTCATTTGGCGCTACGGGAAAGTCTTCAGGACAGGATCACTTTTCATTTTGTTGTATCTCAGTCATATGACAAGATGTGCTTTGTGTCGTAATAACTTCAAGAGAGAGCGAGAAAAGAGAGGCTGGTGACGGAACAAACGGTCATAGCTGCTATAACGTAAGGGATTAAAGTGGTAGAACGGGAGAGTCACAGCATGAAAGTGCGCCTGAAAAACCTGAAGGAATTGCGTGATGCAATCACGTCAACACGGACCAAAAACTCAAAGGAATGTTTCCGAGATCTAGTGGAATCCATGCCGTGAAGAATTGAGGCTATTTAGAGAGCAAAGCGAGGCCTTAACCAGTATTAGTATAGTGTTCCTAATAAGGTGCTCAGTGAGTGTGTATGGTTACTATATTGCCATATTGTGAATATCGACACCACTGCAATGAATCTATATACGAATCTGATCACTACGTATTGATACACACTCACAGTTATTTCAGTGGTAATAAGACCAACATGGACCAAAGATGCATATTCTAAATATTAGACTTGCTAAATGGTGGTACATCAGGGGATTTCAGCCAAGATTCACTGGTTAAGAGGGAATTGTTGCATAACTGACTCATATGTATGTTTTCTTCGTGGCAGCTGGAGAACTTGTTTATTTTGTTATTTATCTCTGTGGCCATCATGTGAGACGGCTGGCGACAGTGGAGATTCAGGAGAACTTGCCTTGGTTTGGGGGTGTGTGTGTGTGTGTGTGTTTCAGATGAAAAGCAGACCTCTTTGATCTTCATCTTTCTTTTCTTCTGTCTCATTTCTCCCTCTCTAGAACCCCATCTTGTTGTCTTAATCATGCACAAATACAGTGCATATGTAATCAGCTTTACCCCTACATGAGACGGTTCTAGACGCCTTTAACGGATGGCGTTTTATTTCCTTATGTCTCGCAGACACATCGCCGGGCCCACCTTTGCCCTCTGGTCTGTGCTTGAATGCTTTCTTCCTGTGAGTTGGGCTTTTATGAGAGATCAGATCACGGGGTCATGTGACCTCTATAGATCGTTGCTCACTGCTGTGTTTTCTTCTGCATGTTTCTCATAAAGTACAGTGATGTACACGAGGGAGCGTATTTGGGAAAATCTCTCCAGCTATGATAGTGCTGTGTGTTGTCCATCTTATCTGGTAGATCTGTAGCAGATCTGCTGCTGCAAAGTATCTAGTTTTTGTGCGACTTTGCCCCTGGCTAGACCCCCTACCGGACATTTGCTGACTTTTGACCCTGACCTTGCTCCTTTTGAGTGTTTGTTTTTGACTAGGCTTTCCACTCCCTTTCGGTTGCAGACTCATTGCTTCAGGCAACAAGTTAAGATGATATATCACATAGAACAGTGATCGCTAGCCCTTGTATAGCTGAGCTATCTTCTTACAGGATTCAGTTCCAGCCCTAATCGAACAGAGCAGATTGGAAAATTCTGTACGAATGATCATCTCCAGGAGACATTCATGATCAAAGACATCGACTGTTTCAAAAACACTACACTATACAATATTATACTATAATCCAGCCTGCATTCAAAGTTTTTACTTTACTTGGTAACAGGGGAATTTTATTTGATAACAATGTTTATTTTAGAACTATACTATAATTTACTCAGAGAATCTTTTATCGGTAACCATAGAAACTAACCTTATACTGTAGTTATGGAAAGTTTCTTCTAAATCTATGAAAAATCTATTAAAACATTTATTAATAAATGAAACTATATGTACAGAATCTTTCTTCGTGGAAATGTTCGTTGATAACTATAGAAATGTATTGTTATAACAGTGAAAACAATTTATGAATACCTGGAAATATACTAATAGGATGTTTATTTTTTTTAATATAGATATTTATCCTATAACTATGGGAATGATCTTTGATCATTATATATATATAAAAAAAAAGTATTTAAAAATTGGAAATATACTTGTTTTTAAACTATGAAAATATTTATTGAATGAAAATTTACTTATCGGATCTTTTTAGGTAACTATAGAAACGTACTTAACGACTATAAAAGGTTTGTTATGTAGCTGAATGTAAGTTATACCAATAGAAACATTTTATAAATACGGAAAGTTTTTAGAAAACTTGACTTTTACTTTTATTAGTACGAAAACCTTTGGCCATAATTGGAAATAATACTTATGAAAGTGTTTTGTTAACTATAGATGCTTATCTTATTATTATGTAAACTTTGTATAATATCTATGGAAAGATTTGATAAAACTGGAATCTTAAGTTGTTTAAGAATTTTTAGTTGGTAACTATAGAAATTTACCTCACGACTATAGAAACTTTCGCAGAAGGAAAGTTTAAAAAAAAAAAAAAAACCTGGAATCTTACCTTTATAACTATAAAAACATTTATCAATACCTGAAAATGTACTTACAGAATCATTAGTTGGTAACTGTAGAAATGAACCTCATACTGTAACTATGGAAACATAATTTGAGACCTATGGAGAGTTCTTTGGAAAAATATGAAAATGTACTTTTATAACTATGAAAACATTTATTAATAACTGGAAATATACTAATAAAAGTGTTTTTGTTAGCTATAGAAATGGACCTCGTAATTATAGGAACTTTGTCAGATGGAACATTTTTAGAAAATTGGAATCTTACCTTTATAACTATAAAAACATTTATTAATACCTGAAAATGAACTTGAAATTGAATCCACCGTTGGTAACTATAGAGATTAACCTACATCATTTAAGAACTATGGAAACTTTGCATAACAACTATAGAACGTTTTTTAAAAAAACTGGAATCTTACCTTTATGTAAAACATTTATATTACCCAGAGCGCAAAGAGCAATATAAACGTCTTCGTAATGCCAGAACACAAAAGAAACTGAACTATTACTTCGCAGTGAGGCTGTAACTTAATGAGGTTTATAAAGGTGTACAGTGACGAGTGTGTGATTGAAAGCAGGTGTGCGTATTTAACAGTCAGGGGACTGTGAGCATAGAAGTGTGGGTGTGTTATGGGAAGTGGAGTCCGGGGTGACCATGTCGTGTTGCACTGTGACCGAACAAAATGTACCTCATAACTATAGAAACTTTCTCAGAATGAACGTTTTTAGAAAACTAGAAATATACATTTTTAAAACATTTATTAATAACTGCATGCACTTGCCAAAGACCATGGTTATAGGAACTACCTGAAATCACTAGCCTCACTAACAGAACATGATTCATATGATTTTCATGGAACAAATCATTTTGTGAACGCTCTTTTAAATTCGGTTCTTTCTTTGTCATTTTATTTTTTTTTCTACATCGGAAAAGAGATCGCCGAGATGTACCTGACGACAAAAAAGTTCACTCTTTTAACGCTCGGCCTTCACGCGACGCAGAAACGTTCCACATATTGCTTTACTTATGTGGAAAAAAGACAATGACGACAGACCTGAGAAAAAACAAAACAAAAACAAAAAGAAGAATGTTTGGTTCATCGACCTGTGTACTGTACAAGGAACGAGTGGTAAATAACGTGTAACATAAACGTTAACCTCATGCAAACAATGTGTTTCATAAGCTAAGCTGAGGAAGTTCAGCTGCTTCTCCTTGACCTTGCTGATTCTCTGCGTTTCCTGTCCAGACTACAGGAAACACGAGCTGTGTGTGCATCACATAATGACACTGTTCTCCTCCTGACCTCCTTCTCCTCCTAACGTGATCTCATTGGAGAATTTCAGAGATCATTATGAGCAATAAGCTTAGAGGGGTTTCAGTCATAAATCACCTAAATGAAAGTTTAAAACTGAGCCAGGTGTAGAAGAAAATGTCTGGTTTACCAATTCAGGGCAAGATCATACACACCTTATATGTATCAGATATTATGTATTTATTTTTTGGGGTGGGGGGCTCATACTTAATATTTGATGTAAGTTCCTATGCAGTAAATTTGCCACTGGAAGATCTAATTAATCTCTGTGCCAAAACTTTCATTTGTTTTTTTTTTTGTGTGTGTGTGTGTGTGTGTGTGTGTAAGATTAGACAGGCCTGATCATCTGTTTTCAACCTTACTCCACATGTTTTCTATGAGATAGACAAAGATATTAAATACAAACTGGAGATGGAATGATAGATATCGATTCTTCTTCTTCTTATCCTTAAAGCCACTGCCAAAGAAGAGAATATTAAAGGTTTTAACAAAGCATTTGATTACTCACAACTCACAATTTTCTCCCGTGTTCAACAAGGACATGTCGTATTACTGATGTAGGGCTGTAACACGGTGAAGCTCAGACATTTTTTTTTCCCTGTTGTAAATCTAGCAGACCGTCAGGTTTCCCTAGTGACTACCGAACGTCATTGATTATTTCTGTGTTTTATGGAACAGGCCCAGACATGTTCGGTGAGCCGGTACGTCTTACATGGTTGCAATGACAGCTATCTTTATTTTGCTATGTAATAAATTACAATTGTGGATGGCTAATCTTTTTATCTCTGGTGTTATGTTACATTAGAATTCTTTTGTAAACGGTCTGCACTTATATAGCGCTATTTTAACCTTAGCAGTTCCGAAGTGGTTCCACACTGGTTCTCATTCACCCATTCACACACATAGACTCACACGCCGATGGTAGCAGAGCTGCAACGCAAGGCGCTAACTTGCCATCGGGAGCAACTTGGGGTTCAGTGTCTTGCCCGAGGACACTTCGGCATGTGGAGTCACGTGGGCCGGGAATCGAACCGTCGACCGTACGATTAGTGGACAACCCGCTCAACCACGCGATCCACAACCGCCTGTAAGCCTGGGTCACATGCATACACAACTCTGCTTAGTGAGATGCACCTCTGGGCTTGGGGGTCCGAATACCTCCTCGGCCATGTGTTTATGGAGTTTGCATGTGCTTCCCGTGCTTTGGGGGTTTCCTCTGGGTTCTCCAGTTTCCTCTGCCAGTCCAAAGACATGTGCTGTAGGCTGATTGGCGTTTCCAAATTGTCCGTAGTATGTGAATGTGTGTGCGATTGAGCCCTGCGATGGGTTGGCACCCTGTCCAGGGTGTCCACCACCTTGTGCCCTGAGTTCCCTGGTATCAGCTCCAGGCTCCCCCACGACCCTGTGTAAGATAAGCCGTATGGAAGATGGATGGATGGATGGATGGATGGATGGAGGACTGACTTTAAGAAAAGCTATATACTTCTTTTCCTTAAAATGAAGTAAATATGCTGCAAAAATGATCTCTAAGCAGCATGGTGATGTAGCTCGTAGCGTTGCTGCCTCACAGCTCCTGGATCCCCGGATCGATCCTGAGCTCCGGTTAGTCTGTGCAGAGTTTCTCTCATTATTTTCAGGTTTTCTGGTTTTCTCCCACTTCCCATAAATATGTTGTTGGTTAGATTAGCTATGCCACAAATGTTTTGCGCATGATGCATTGGTTTCCATCAAGGGTGTGTTCCCACCTCGTGCCCAACGTTCCCAGGATTATCTCCGGATAAAGCGCTTACTGAAAATGAACAACAATGTACAACAATTTCACGATTGTTTATCGTTATAGCTATCTATAAATAAATCAATGGCACGATAACGTGATCACATCACAGCGTGCGATGCGGACACTTTCGGCTTCGCAGGAAAGGAAGACCGCTAGAACCTGGCTCGTGCAGTATTCATTTAAAACTCTGTAAGATTTAACACAGAGGAGACATTTTATTACAGACGCCAATCGGAGAAACCACCGTGAACGTGGCTTACATTTTCCGAAAGTGATATGGACACGTCCCCCAGAGCTTCCAGCGTATATTACGTTAGGTCGATATACAAACCCAGCTGATGTACACAGGTCTGGCCTGCATATGTCTAGAGGAGATAACCGGAAGTTTATAAATGTGGACGCTGTTCTGCTTTTAACTGCAGTGGTGGGTGTGATGAGACTGTAACAGAGCCAGGACCAGCATATTTCTTGCCCTTGGCGACCCTCTGTGACCCCCCTCAACTCTCACCACAAATAATAATTGGCGGTTTTCTTATCTAATGCCCGTTACAGATACACAAGTAAACATATCATATGTGTTTACTGCGATATTTTACACTTATTTTTGCATAAAATCCCGTAAAAATTCTGTTAAAAAAAAAAAACAACCCGTAGGTCCTAGTAGAAAATCATAAAAATTGACAGACGAATTTAAATAACATTTAAAAGGTTTAACTTTGAAAAGAATTCTTATCTACACAGCTGAGTGCTTCTTGTTCATGCTTTCGTTGTTTAACACGTGATGGATAACGCGTCAGATTGTACAACGAAGGTCCTCTGACGGTTAAAGACCATTTCTACGTCCTGCGTAATCCTATCGATGTTTTTTAAATGAGCGCCATATCAACGCTGTCTTCTGTTTTCTGTAGTCGCGATGGCGTTAAAGGTCTGCGCGTCACGGTATGCGGTCTTAGCAAAAATCTGACTGGGAAATCATACGAGTCTGTTCAGGATTTCGCCGAGTTTTTTTTTGTTTTTTTTTTAATGTATTTTTTTCTCATGTTCAACGCACGTGAATCGAAGAGGGCTTTGGCGGGGTGCGCGTTGTGACGACGTCACATGACTCGTCCTGAATCTGCGTAAAATATGATGTCATTTAGAAAAATCGCAAGCTCCTCCCGATCATAGTGGCGTTTGCTTGATTTTGCGTCGATCTCTGTGATCGCAAAATCGCGAAATCCCGGAGGGACTGCCATACACTGTTAAGCGGGCTTTAAACAAAATTAAAACGAACCACCAAGTGGTTGCCATACATTTTGAACATACTGTATAAAACCCCTCCAAATGAAAGCTGCTATGATGATAGCTACAATATCAATATGAATACATTTGTTCTCTTTTCAAACCAAGAAACGAAGATACTTGACTATGTGGGAAATATAAAAGAAGAAGCCTGGACCAGGCATTTTGATCTAATTCTAGTCCTGATCCAAATTAGGATGATGGAAGTTAATCTAACAGGGTTAAACTGTGAGATCAAATCTGCAGGCTTCCTCTGAACACAATCCAACAATTAAAATATAAGGCTCGTGGACACCAGTCCAAAAAGTTCAAGGTTTTCCTTGAACAATTTCCCATCATGCATCATTCAATAAGGATGGTCTGTCTCTTCACCTCTGGAATGGCGTCAGTCACACGAGTAAGTTATTACTGCTCGTTCCAGTTACGAGTCCCGTCAGTCTGCAGAGATGCTGTGGAGCCTTTTCATGATATTAATGACTGCAGTAAACCGAGTCAGATGTTTCTGCTCCAGTGTTGCAGTGGTGTGTAGTGCTCGGGTTCTTCAGCGGTCAGGGTGGAAGACGAGGTTGTCATCTCCTTCAGCGGGGGAAATGGAAGACTTTCGCACTCGGCCTTGGATACTTGACTCCGCACCCAGGACCGATTCTGGGGTTGTTTGTGGGCGGGGCTTGATTGCTTTCAGATCGAAGGATTCCTTCCAAACCGTGGATTGATTTGCGTAATTCCGTGCATCATCTATGCACGAAATGGTAGGCATTAGATTCATCCACGTTTTTATTTTATTTTATGTTTTTTTGGTACCAACAAACGGCACTTTTTGGATGTATGGCACGTCATCGTGCAGAAGATAAGAAGATGTTTAGCCATACATACTGGCATGCATGAGACGTGCGTTTTTCATGATGCTTTCCGTGCAAGCACACACACAACAAAGCTGAGCTACAATAACAATTTACGCCGATCATCCTGTTCAAAAGTTTACACCCCCCCCCATGAACGTTTGCAGCTTTTGTAATAGTCGTGTACGAGTCCCTCAGTTATCCTCAGTGTGAAAAGATGGATCTCGACCTCACGTAGCCGCTGTTAGAAAGGGCTCGAATGTCGTTGTATTTAAATATTATACTTATTAACGTTGTTCGGGGGCAATTCGAATTAGTTTGTCAGCGCAAATGGTTGAAGAGCTACATCAACACGAATACAGCTTGGTTGGATTTGTCGGCGACGACGCACACGGTTCCACAGGGTTAAATGATTGGTCATGACATAGTTTAAAAACGTTCAAGAAGCCCCACATTACAGACACCGTCGTATAAGTTAATTAAACGGTTCCTGAGCAAGATTTGTCACTGGAGTTACTGACACCGGTGTACCAGCCTGTGTTTGTGACGTCAGTGACAACTAATAGCACCACGTTAACGATCAGGAATATTATTTATTCATCCAAAAAAAACAATGTTTCGTATGTGCAGGTCTAACATGAACCTTTGATATGAAAATATTTGGCTGGACAGAAAGACACCATAACGTGAGAGCGACGCTTCCGGGCCTCGTCTTACATTTACATTTATATTTAATGCATTCGACAGGCACCCTTATCCAAATCGACACCCTTATCCAAATAGACACCCTTATCCAAAATGCACTCTTATCCAAAGACTTGTTTCCTACGGATCCTAAGCATAGTCTTCCTTCTTCCCCAGGTCAGTGAGAGCATTCTCACCGGAGACTGCAGTTTTACGCAAGCCAATAAAATGAAACTGTACTGAAAAATGAGCTTCAGCGCTAGATAAATTTGGTTTGGATGAAATTCAACACGCATGTAAACAGCAATTATTCAGCCGAGGGCTTTGACGTTAGAGTGCATGTAAACAGTTTGCAGCAGTTTCGAAATTTGTAGGTCGCATAACGTCTTTGCATGGAAATGTTGCTTCTATCCTCTGTGCATTGACGATGAGGGATTTCTACAGACACGATGAAAGAAACATGATTCCGATATTAATAACTGTCCGTCCGCCTCCAGAGTAACCGGGGCTTTCAGGCAGACGAGTCCGGCGTGAGTATTTGCAGGTTGCCGTGTTGATCTGATTCTTTTCAGACAGTGCCTGTGGGACATAATTAGCTCGGGCCAGTGGACTGACCTGCGATAAATAGGATGAAACTGTAGACGTCACATGGGAGGACTGTTCTGCCTGAGTGGATGAAGTCTTGGACAGACTGTCTGCAGAGTCGCGGCATTTTGGCCTCGAGTCCTTGAGGTTTAGAAAGCTGATGTCGGAAAGTAAAGCTCGTAGAAGACATAGCGGACAGGCATCGTTATGCAGCAAACACAAATGTGTATCATATATAAGTACAATTTGTTTTGGCATGAAAGACCGATTTTGAACTGGAGCGAGGTAGCTGAGGTTGAGGAACTGTCAGAGGCAGAATTCACACACTGTTAAAAAAAAAAAAAAAATCGAATCTTTTATGGGTTTATGGTGTCTACGTGCAATCGGCGTCCTGACCTAATAATATTTTAGATCCTCTTATTCCTCCGTGTGTGAGTGATATGGGACCCCTGCGACAGAACCGGCTCAGCGCAATCCACATTGTTGATAGGAAGCATCAGCAGGGGAGCTTCCTTTGGTCTGCAGTATAGAAAGCAAATAACTTCATCAAACGCAGCAAGCCTTTCGCTTTCAACTCTGCGGTTGTCAGACAGAGGGGGCACCGCGGACACCCTTTAATTCCGCGGAGGTGAGGAGACGGAGCAGCTGCTTGCCCGAGGTCACTGAAGTAAAAGGCATGAGGCACACAGGCAGCCGTCCAACCGTGGGGTTCATGTGGAACAATGCGAACTGTACACGCTCCGATCTGACACGATCTGACACGCCTGCTGCACGTCTCCGCCAAATATTACTCACGTAACGGCATATCCGTCTCTCACCAGGACACTAATCAAACAGAGTCAGCACAGAATCTTCCGGATTACGTCTCTGGATGGAAGTGAAACAAATTCAATATCTATCGATACCCTGCGTTCTTTCTTTCTTTCTCTTAAAAGTGCTGTTTCTACGTGTTTAAGTCGCCAACGTCAAAGTTGTGTGTCACGTTTATTTATTTTTTTCTTATTTATCCACAGTAGTGTTTCCTTCTCGCTGATTTTTACTTCAGTTTTACATGTAAGTCTAATCCCAGATAACTTCCTGGGCAGTCTCTTCACTCCCTGCATACCGTGCGTGGGGTATAACGTAATGAAGCTCAGTGCACTACACGGACGGTAGAACGTCCTCTGAGCTTCAGCCGCAAAGAAAGTGAAAGCCGAGGTGAAAGTATTGGCACCCACGGCTATGCCTGGGTCTCTCGTCTGCTTTTATTCTTAAAACAAACTCTCTGAGCTCAGTACTTCAGCTGAGACATGCGTTCCAGCATAAAATATCTTTTAGCCATATGCTTGTATGCTAAAAGATATATGACTGTTTAAAATAAATGAATAAATAAATTGTCAACGGAAATCATTTCGCGGATTTTAAAGTATATTTTTACTGCCGTTAGTCACCTGATGACCTCCAGAGAAATCATTATGCGATAAAAAACTCAACCAGTGTGCGAATTTGTCGTGGGCTCAGTGTTTTGGACGTAAGGAGATGAAGTGGTCTGCGTGACCGTTTATTGATACTAACTACACTTGCTATTATATATCGTGGTGCATCGTTATTTCTTATCACGCTTTGTTTTAATCCTTATTCTGCACATGTAAAAACAAAACTACCGAATAATGAACCGCCGTGCTTGTTATTAGACAGTAATAAAATGTTTACACAAATCCTAAGTGAAAACTCATATCTAGGCTAGAAAGGCACGAGGCGCGCAGGCAGCCGTCCAACCGTTTAATAAACCATGTCTCTCTGCAGTTCCATCAGTTCCATCAGACTACGCTGGCTGTATCTGCTTTCCTGTCTACACTTTTAGCCCTTGTTCCTGTTTCCCTTTGATTTTCTATCGTAAACATAACCATCACAAATATCAGTTTTCTCCATTTTTCCATATCTAGATTTGTTTTTTCCTCTTGAAATAAATCAGACATACTCAGCCGCTCGCACGGTGTCACGGGTTTCATGTTTCTGACATCTTCGCTCGCGGCCGACTTTCCGTTCTGGAGCGTAAACTGCGCTTAGAATCGAGAGAACCGAAACATCGGAATGTTTCTTGTCTCTTAAATCGTGGCTCCGTGAAGCGTGCTACTGTAGCTTGAAGATAATGTTGTCCGTACCACTCAAATGACAAGCAGTGGTACTGTTTTGTACCTTTAATTGTGAGAGAACGGGCCCTGCCCAAGCTGACTTCACACAAGAACACCTTTAACAAGCAATCTCAATTTCACTTGGATTTCATATAAACAAAGTCATAGCAATCCAACATGTGAGCCACGCTTTGCGGGGATTTAATAACGCAGAGACGTGCTTCATCATCATCATCATCATCATAAATCATCATAAATCATATATAAACCTCCTCACATATGCTTTTAATCTCTGCTTCGCCCTGACGCACAGAAAGTGCACATGTGTAATACACTGTACTGAAAGTTAAGATTTCCTAAATAAATGTCGGCTGATTATCAGGTTCTGCTCCTGACTGCTGTGTTTATGTGAACAAGCAGTAGAACAGGAAGAGAAATGCCCTGCCTGGACGACTTCAGAGAGATTGAAATTCAGGACGCTGACTTGCTGCCATACGTGCGCTCAGCTCACAAAGGACGATGATGTCATATATATACACTGGGTGTGAAGTGCGAATTCAACTGGGATTGGACTCCAGTCCATGACAGGCCACCTTACACACACACACACACACACACACACATTCATACCTAGGGGCAATTTAGGATAAGCAGTCCACCTAAATATTTTTCAGAGGTGAGAGGAAACCAGGGAAACCAAGAGGAAACCCACAGAGACACCAGGAGAACATGGAAAACTCCACATAGACAGTAAACTGAGCTCAGGATAGAACCAGGGACTCTGGAGATCTGAGGGGACAACACTACATGTTGCACCACCTTGATGTCTACGATTGGTAGCTCAGTGGTTAAGACGTTGGTATTGACATTGGTAGCTCAGTGGTTAAGATGTTGGTATTGGCATTGGCGTTGGTAGCTCAGTGGTTAAGATGTTGGTATTGGCATTGGCGTTGGTAGCTCAGTGGTTAAGATGTTGGCATTGGCGTTGGTAGCTCAGTGGTTAAGATGTTGGCATTGGTGTTGGTAGCTCAGTGGTTAAGATGTTGGCATTGGCATTGGCGTTGGTAGCTCAGTGGTTAAGATGTTGGCATTGGCATTGGGATTGGTAGCTCAGTGGTGAAGACATTGGTATTGGTATTGGCATTGGTAGCTCAGTGGTTAAGATGTTGGTAGTGGCATTGGTAGCTCAGTGGTTAAGACATTGGCATTGGCATTGGTAGGTCAGTGGTTAAGATGTTGGTATTGGCATTGGCATTGGTAGCTCAGTGGTTAAGATGCTGGTATTGGCATTGGCATTGGTAGCTCAGTGGTTAAGACATTGGCATTGGCGTTGGTAGCTCAGTGGTGAAGACATTGGTATTGGCGTTGGTAGCTCAGTGGTTAAGATGCTGGTATTGGCATTGGCATTGGTAGCTCAGTGTTTAAGATGCTGGTATTGGCATTGGTAGCTCAGTGGTGAAGACATTGGTATTGGCATTAGTCGCTCAGTGGTTAAGACATTGGCATTGGCGTTGGTAGCTCAGTGGTGAAGACATTGGTATTGGCGTTGGTAGCTCAGTGGTTAAGATGCTGGTATTGGCATTGGCATTGGTAGCTCAGTGTTTAAGATGCTGGTATTGGCATTGGTAGCTCAGTGGTGAAGACATTGGTATTGGCATTAGTCGCTCAGTGGTTAAGACATTGGCATTGGCATTGGTAGCTCAGTGGTGAAGACATTGGTATTGGCGTTGGTAGCTCAGTGGTTAAGATGCTGGTATTGGCATTGGCATTGGTAGCTCAGTGGTTAAGATGCTGGTATTGGCATTGGTAGCTCAGTGGTGAAGACATTGGTATTGGCATTAGTCGCTCAGTGGTTAAGAAATTGTACTTCTGATTGGAAAGTTGTGAGTTCAAATCCCAGAACTGCCAAGCTGAACTACTGAGCCCTTGGGCAAGGCCTTTAACCCTCAGCTGCTCAGTTGTATCAAATTAGATAAATCTTAGTCGCTTTGGATAAATGCCGTAAACAGTATAAAAGCATGTGTAGCATATGGCTTTTAGAATTGTATGATGAAGAATTTTCAGATAAGAAGATGGCCCACTTCCAAAGGTTGGAAGTATCGCAGTGTAAAATAAAAACATAAAACGTAGTACCTATGGGAAACTATTGGATTGTTGGTTTTAATCTCAACCACATGTTTTCTGTAGCTGCTGATCTTTCCAGCCCATGTGTTTAGGAGGAATCTAAGCCTGTTCCTCCATACATAACCATTACAATTCATGTGTATGTCTTGGAAGTTTTGTCTGAACTGCCTGCTAAAGATCATGCCACACCATTTTAATAGACTCTGACTTGAATGTTTCTATAATATATTGTACAGTATAATAAGGAATTTCTTCTTTTCTTCTTTTTCTTCACACTGTTGTTGATTTCTCAGTGTTTCGGATGATGATACGGTTCACAGCCAGATTCCCTGACACTCTCCTGTGGAATTTATTGATATGAGCTGTAGGTGTGTTTTTTAACAACCCAACGAACCCTGGAGAAACCAAAACATTTGTTTCAGCAGTGCTGTGGAACATCTAAGAGTTTTTGTTTTAGTAAACCTGAGATGGAGAGCAATGCATTTTGGGAAGCTGTGGTTTTCTCTATGTGCTCTGGTTCTGTGTCCTTGCCTCAGTCCACTCACAAACACACACAATATCAAGTGTATGAAAGAGACACATGCAGATCCTAGGGTACTTTGTCACTAATTCCAAATTGTTCAACTTGGCCTTGCGTTGATCTTTGTAGATCGCCAAGTCCTAATCAGAGAACCAGGGATGAAGTCCTCCTTTTGTAAACATTCTGACCGTAGACTGCTGGAGAACCCAGTCTTAAGTACCTTTCTAACAGTTTCCAGTCCTTTCAGTACATTTTCTTCAAGGGTAATGTGATATTTCTTGTTTATTAAACCATATTGTCCTGATCAAGTAACCACAACTGTGTGTTTTTATATGACGGGTTGTGTCAAACATCCAAATGGAAAAAAAAAAAAAAAAAAAACGGGGTATGTTACTGTTAATTACCCTGCTTTCAACATGTCATTATCGTAAAAAAAAAACCATATTTCCCATACGTTGACCATTGAATGCCATTTTTATGTTATTTATAAATATAAAATATATATCTTACCGTATAATTAGCCTCTTAGGGGTCAGAGGCAGGCCGTTTTTCGAAGCCTTTCCATGATTACGTTTGGGGATGTGTCGATAACAAAAATTTCAGACTGAGTACGAGTGCATGATTGTTACTATTCGTGTCTCAGTGCTCGCTGAACTGAAGTGCTCTCACTGCTCTCATGACAGTTTCTCTAGATTGCTCCAGGCTCACAGATACCTTTTGGGTGTGTACAATTCAGTGAAAACAGCATGAATATTCCCCCAAATCCTTCAAGTCTGGTGTATAGGAGCAGTCCCGATTGTACAGAATAATAGTATCATACACCAGCACTAATACCAGAAATGTTTACATTTTACAGCATTGGGCAGAATCCCTTATCCAGACCGACTTACATTTTTCTCATTTATAGACTTGAGCATATGAGGGTTAAGGGCCTTGCTCAAGGGCCCAGCAGTGGAAGCTAGGCAGTGCTGGGATTTAAACTTACAACCTTCTGATCAGTACTTCAACGTCTTAACCGCTGAGCTACCACCGCCCGTGTCCATGCAGCTCCGCTGACATCACCATTTTGTGTCGGTTGGTGGAATGAAACGAAAACACGAAGCACCACACACACACACACACACACACACACACCAAAATAAAGTCAGAGCTAAAAAAAAAATTCCCATAGTGTTTTAATAGCTGCATATATTACAACACTGTCATTGTTATGTTTCAATGACTGTACTTGTATCACGCTGAAGGTTTGAATCATTTGAAGATGGCTGTCTAATGCACGTGCTCATGCCAGGCTGAATTTTGTAACGGCTCTCTATGGCACTGAATTGGATTGCAACAGTTTCACGTCAAATCACGTGATCGTGTTCAGATCCCCTTCTCTGTTAGCAGCCGCACAGCCATTCAAACGTAGAAAGTTGAAAGGTTTAGTCGTTCTGCGGAATGTTGCTTGGAATGAAATGAAAGGAAACGTGCTGTTGAACGACTCGAGCCCAGGTGTGCAAAGTTATTTATATAACTGTGAACTGTTTTCACTCTGAAACACTTTAAAACAACGATTACCATGATGTTAACAAACTGAGGTACAATTGAAACAGTCCGGGATGAAAGAGTCAAGACAGACGAGCAAATGTGAAATGTAACAGAGACCAACAGTAATGGTGGTCATGAGGTGTGCGTGTGTGCGTGTGTGTGTGTGTGTGTGTGTATGCTTGCCTGAGCATGGCTGTGATCCCAGTAGCTCTAGTAATCCTATAATTCATTTATACCCCTTCGCTATACTCACTTTCTGGGCAAACTTCTGAGCCTTTTTCAAACCAGCCTGCTGCCTGGGCTTTATTTTTATGGAGCTGCACAACACACCAAGACCTGAGTGTGTAATCAGAGAAAGAGGACCACCTGCACGTTCATCTGCTTCCCCTCAGCATCGCACAGTCCTCTTATCGACCGCTTTGAATCCGAGCTGCTTTCGGGTTCCACGCAGTACCTTTTCCCGACAAAAAACTCTCACTGTTTCATACAGAACACTGATATATTTGGGCGGTGTGAAAGCTTTACTGTATATTAAGCAGTCCCTATGTAAAAACCCCAAAAGCTAGGAGTGTAACTGTATGCATTGTCTTTTGAGACATGCTAATCATGATAATAATAAAATAAAAATGCTGCTCGTGCAGCGTCATGCTCGAAGATAGCCTCCTGTCACTGTGATTGACAGGGGAAAGAGGTGTGTATGCCCCTCCTACCCAGAGAGCATGGCTGATTTTGCTTTCGTGGCTCCCAGATAGCTTTGGCATTGTCAGGATTCAAACTCGCGATTTTCCAACGAGGTTTTGCTCTGAAACATTTTGATATCACTGGTGGTCACGAGACATCAGGTCCTGAAGCGGCAAAACAGCACAGCGTCATGTTCATCATGTTTAAGTTGGTCGAGGCCCTATTCGTAAATGGTCGGCACTTATATGGCGCTTTTTAAACTTAGCAGTTCTACAAAGCGCTTTACACTGTTTCTCATTCACACATTCACACGCATTCACTTACCAATGGTAGCAGAGCTGCCACGCAAGGTGCTAGCTTGCCAACTTGACGTTCAGTGTCTTGCCCAAGGACACGTCCGCACGTGGAGTCATGTGGGGTCATGTGGGGTCATGTGGGGTCATCTGGAGTCATGTGGGGTAATTTGGAGTCATGCGGAGTCATCTGGAGTCATGCGGGGTCATCTGGAGTCATCTGGAGTCATGCGGGGTGGGAATTGAACCGCCAACCCTACAATCAGTGGACAACCCGCTCTACCACCTGAGCCACAGCCGCCCATAGTCTTTCTCTGAAAGAGTTTTCTCCTCAGCTGTAATACTGCACACTTAAAAGTGGTGTAGGTTCAACATTTTCTCATTTGTCCGCAGAATTCTGCTCCAGCCGTGCTGTAAATCTGAGACATGCAGCAGTTTTTTTTTTTCTTCTTTTTTTTTTTTTTTTAAAGAGATGTCTCATCATCTTAGTACAACTTTTATGACTCTAAACCTGGAAGTCTAATAAATGGATTGATTTAACAATTTACTTAACAAAACACATTATCTATGTATCTATAGACAGTTAAAAAAAAAAAAAAGCACAAAGTGTCATTCGTAGTAAGTAAAAAAAAAATCGTTGGCAAACTGCTTTTGTATAAAAGGAATAAAACACCGCGGGACATGCAGTTAAAGGAAAATAATCCACTTCAGGGTGGTAAGAATGAATCTGCTTTGGGTCAGGCTGCATCACGTCACCATCCATGGTGGATTATTTTCCTGAAATCGCCCGTTTTTTATTCCGTACATGACACCAGCTCTGCTTTAGATAAATACGTTCGTTCTTATACGTTATTGTTACTATAGCAAAAACGAACACACGCCATATATGACATGACTCCAAATAGACACATTTGTTATTTAAGAAAATCTGTTCATTATTAGGTTTCCTGTTAGGAGCCGTTTATATAATTCATGGAAGGAGTCTCCAGTGTCAGCGGCATTTATGAAAACGCTGTCCGTGTGGATGGGAAGTTCCAAAACTTTTGATAGTATTTATATACATGTGGTTCAGGGTCACCTTAGCTCAGGGTATCTCAAACAGATCCTCAAGACTTCCTGAGCGGCTGATAAGTCTGTATAACCTACCAAAAGAAGCCGTCCTTGATTTATCGACCTTCATTGAGCCAACACTTGGACCACTCCTGCTCCATACCACCTCATGTCCAAGCTCTTATCACCACTGAATTTCTTGCCAAAACGACATTAGAGACGGAAATAGGGAACACGGACGGAAGCTTTTCGAAGATCTTGATATTACACGGCATCATAAATCTCGAGCGTCAGTGTCAACACAGATCTTGAAGTAAACCCATGTTGCTCAGGATGTTACTCCATTGGCGTTACTGTATATTAGTATTATTGTATGATTGTATAAAGCGTCATAAGGATGTACAGGTAGCACCTCCTGGAATGATCATAGTTAGATAGTCTCTGTTCGTCTCTTCCTATAGGAAGATCTATCCTAGATTCCTTGGTGGAAAATTAATATAGCAGAATATTTGTGAGTATGTCTGTTACTCTCTTTTATGAGTTAGCAACAGCAGACAACAATGAATTCAGGTCTTTATGAAACCACTGAAATGTCCTTTACAGTTATAGGCGTTCGAAGTACCCGTGACTCCAGATTTTTGAGTCACAAGTACTTATTAGCATTTATAAAATAATCATTGTAAAAACCCTGTCTTCGATTCTACTCAAGAACAATCTGGCAACCTCGGAGGTGTGTATTACACGCAGGTGATTTGCATCAGCTGAATGTTGGAGCTCAGAAAATGGCAGGTGCGTAACACGATCCTGAATACACAGAACGTTCGCGGCGTAAATATGGGCGTAACTTTTCAAATTCAACTCGCGTTAAAACTCGCGTTAAACATCCTTTCAACTCACTACACCTGTACACTGTAGTGAGTTCTAATAACCTCGCTATCCGCTGTCAGCCATTTCGAATCTAGCTCCTCTCAAGGTTTTCTTCCTCATGTTGTCGTGAAACCAGCGTTTTTCCTGCTCACTGTTGCCTCGGGTTTGTCCATTAGGGATTGAGATCTACACCAGAGCTTCTTTCTATTGTTGGAAGCTCTACAGGAATCCAGTTTGAACTGAACTGAAGAGTGATTTACACTGCATTTGTGAAGTAGAGTTTGTTGTCCATTCCTTCAAGACTTCAGTCCAGATGTTCGACTGCCCTTTCAGTCATTTTAAGTTCTTCTGAATATTATGTTTTAAGTATGGGAGATACGTCTGACAGAATATAAGGAAGCACTTTTATATATCTATATCTATATTCTGTTAGGAGGTATTATGGTAATGCGATAGGTCTCTAGGGGAAACGCCGGAAAGACCTGAAACCATCGGCCCGCTGACTCGAACTGATTTGTGACTAAACATCCTCTTAGCCGGTTTTGCTTGCCATTGACCATAGTAATGACCCTGTAACGACTGTGCCACCCAGCACGTGTTGCTGGAGTCCGCCGTTCACAAACACCACCACTTCCAGCATGAACAAACACGTGGAACCGTTTCACTGCGGGACAGCTGGTGCGTGGGGGTGGGGTGGGGGGGGGCGTTTATCTTGGGAATCGAGTGAATTAACACACCATCATGCAGAGGAGCACTCAGATACGCTAAGCCAAACACTTGCGCATGACTTAACAAAAGATGTACACACACACTCACACACACACACACACATGTACGGTTGGATAAATTCATCTGTACCTACAGAGTTTCAGCTTAGTGTGGTCTGAATGTTTTGGCTTTATTATTAGCAGAGTCTGAAACTGAGATAGATTTATTTTTACTAGGGAAAATTGCACGTCTTTAGAATTTGTAATAGCAGCAAAATCATACGCATGTCGAAAATAAAGGTTTAAAGATTTTTTAAGAATCCGAACCAGAAGAGATTTTTAAAGTCAAACGGCATTATATTAGATTACTACAATATTATATGCCGTTATTTTTTTAGCACACAATGTGAAACTGAATGGTTTTACATTTTTAACTTGAAAAATCAGTGTCTTTAAGCCAAATACACTTAAATATAACAAAAATTGAGTTAAATGAACTTATCCGGTTTCACAGTGCAGATATTTCACTAATGCAAAGAGTGAATGACGAAAAACCGCCAAAAACCTGCAGCACAATGACCTTCCTTCTTCCCAGAGGTATCGTTGAGCAATATGCATAAAATATACGCGTATATTCAGTATGAAGAAACCACACATACGTTACAATACACCAGAGGAATGCTCACATGCTGCTAGAACACTACATGGCTGTGCAAACAGTATTCCTGCAATTAAAAAAAATAATAATAATAATTAAAAAATAAATAAATAAAATAATAATAATAATAATAAAGCAAACAGTTTTTTGACACATTTACTAATATTTTTTTTTAAATGTAAAAGTACTTAATTTTTATGCTATGTAAAAAATATCGTTAACTTAAACATAAACTTAAAAAAATATGTATAAAAATACAGTATTTTGCCAAGTTGCTTTACTTTAATTGACCAGTTTGATGTGAAACCATCGGACTCGGTGTTCAGAGCTCAAACAGTCTTCACTGTCATGAAGTAAAAGTAAAGATCTTGTGTGAAATTCAGCGGTAAACGCGATAAACCCGAGAACACGTTGGCTAAGCTACCGGAGACGTATTTTGCCTTAAAGCAGCTGTGATTTTGTCTATACATCTTCTGATAAAGAGCGTTTTAAAGACGTGGAACACACGCGGAGTTATAAATTGAATTACATTCCACCTCGGTGCTTTTAATCGTCTCGGCAAGAGAGACGGGATGCGAGAGTATCAGGTTCTGTGTTTTGATTCGGACGATTATTGCGAACGTTTGCGTGGCCGAAGAACTGTGCCCCCTCGCTTTGCCCAATATGTTCATAATTTCAGTTATGTTCACGTGTAGGAATACTACTGTCTTGATATGATTTGTATGAAATAAGTCAATAAATGAATGTTTTTTAAATGAGTTTTTTTTTTTTACCATTACTGGGGGTTACCATGGTAACCTGGTTAAAAGGCAGTGGGCAGTCTTAGCTCAATGAGGCAGTGGTAGTTCAGCGGTTAAGGCACTGGGTTCTAGGTTATCAGAATGTCGAGCCCCAGCACTGCTGGACCACTGTTGAGCCCTTAACCATATCTGCTCCAGGGGCGCTGTATCGTTGCTGACCCTGTGCTTTCAAATAAGCAGGGACATGCGAAGAAAAGAATTTCACTGTGCTGTGATGTACATATGACCAATCAAGGCTGCTTCTTCTTCAAAAATGTCACTGGGCACAGGCTTAGTCGGCTTGTCTTGTTGTACGATATAGCCATTGAACTTCTTTCAACTTGTAGATAAATTGTAAACCACGAACTGTATTTGTGCTTTTCCCCATTTCGAAAACCACAGGGTGCACAAACTTTTGCACTCCATTCTGTAGGTGCTGCACGTATTGTGCGTACGCTAAACTACATGCACGGGCGTAATAATAAATGTAACACAAAAACAATTACGCTGGTCCGCATCCACACCCATCCTGCAGGGGTTTAGCGATATTGAGCCGTCAGCCTGCAGCCCCCTTCTTTCCCCCTGCAGTGTTTACGACTGTGGCTCAGGAAGGGCATCGGCACCACAAGGGTATATTTTTACCAGCGTTGTTGGCCTCGGGAGAAGTTTGTAAGGAGATACCAGTTGGCACGGCGAGCTGGTGGAGCTCAAAGCTCGAGCCGCATAGAGCTATGTGGACTATGTGGGCAGAGTGGCAGTTCCTGTGTCATCGTATATGTATGCTGGAACATGCATCCATCATTAAGGTCCCAGGACGGAGAGACCAAAGGAGAGAGGCGTTATTTGAAAGGTCAAGCAGAGAAGAAGTGAGGATGAGTTCCAGGAAGCAAACCAATCCTAAAAAAGCAGAGGCTTTAAAACATTGCTTTACCGATCCTCCTTCCGTTAATTTCCTCAATAATTTATCCAGTAATTAAATACTTAGGGGTGTGTTCTTATGATAAATCAACGACAGGCTGGTGTGACGACGCGTGACGCGTCACTGTTACCACGAGGATGATGATTTTTCCTGTAACAGCATGTTTAAACCACACCAATCCGAACACGAACAGGTCATCATTTTTATCCAGTTACATTTAATGATGTATTGTTCACCTCACCGAAGTTCCGCTTATACGGTAGCGATCCGACCAATAGGATTCGAGCATCTGACTGCGCTGTGGTATAATTGTTAAACGACAACACGGTTTTTCAACTCATTTGTTATTAGTGTTAGATTATGCGACGCGTCCGTCTGCGAAGTCTCTGTAAAGCTGAGGAACTAGTGTCAGAGCTTCTGTTACAGAAAATTAATTGACCCCTTCTGACCAATCAGAATCGAGAATTTAACTGTGGAATTACACGAGCACAAAGAAGAGCTCAAGTTCTTGGTCGAGAGACCACCCGTGTGTGTGTGTGTGTGTCTGGTCTGGGATTTAAACTCATACCCATTCAGTTGTCACTTCAAAGAAACAACCCGAGCCCCGAGTAGTCAATCACTGAGTTGAATCTGTGCAGTAGGAGAGAAAACCCAAATCCAGAAAGAAGCAGGTCTTCTGTTGCATTGGGGTTATGGGTAAATCCCCCATCCCTAGCCATGGGGGGGAGGGGTTTAGAGCAGCAGGAGCTGATTAGCTTAGTTTAATAACACTCATTGTACAAACACAGGGAGCTTGTATGCCACTAAATCCACCAAAGCTCATTAGAAACCCGGCGGCCTCGGCAGGTATGGTTCCTATTTCACACTCCCGCGGAAGCGAGGCGCAGGTCAGTCAGTGGAAGTGATTTAACACTGAGGAAGGAGACAGGGTTGGCTTCATTTATTAGCCAAAAAGGCAAAGGCTACTAGACTTGGACAAACGAATATCATCTGTGGATTTATTTACGCAGTAAATGATTGTGTGGAAGTCTGGGAAAAGTGGTCACACGGTCAAATTCCACTACTATATACGGTATCTCACAAAAGTGAGTACACCCCTGACATTTTTGTAAATATTTGATGATATCTTTTCATGTGGCGACACTGAAGAAATGACACTTTGCTACAATGTAAAGTAGTGAGTGTACAGCTTGTGTAACAGTGTAAATTTGCCGTCCCCTCAAAATAACTCAACACACAGCCGTCAATGTCTAAACCGCTGGCAACAAAAGTAAGTACACCCCTAAGTGAAAATGTCCAAATTGGGCCCAATTAGCCATTTTCCCTCCGCGGTGTCATGTGACTTGTTAGTGTTACAAGGTCTCGGGTGTGAATGTGGAGCAGGTGTGTTAAATTTGGTGTCATCGCTCTCACACTCCCTCATACTGGTCACTGGAAGTTCAACACGGCACCTCATGGCAAAGAACTCTCTGAGGATCTGAAAAAAAGAATTGTTGCACTAGTACAATAGCCCGTACTAGATAACTGTATTCATCCAAAAAAGGACAGGAAAGAGGATACACGCTGATTTTCCCTCCCATGAATGTCGTCCTGCTCGTTATTAGATAAATAGATTTGTGAGGCTTAATCAAGTTTGAGATTTAAACCAATCCGAAGTAGAACAACAGGGGTTTGGGCGGACAGAAAGATTTAAGTGAAGGGCTTTAGGAATGACGAAACTGATCGCGTGTGTTGTTTTTATTGTTCCGTGTTAAAAGGGATGTATTCGTTTCATTTCAGGTCCTCCAGGAAAGCGTGGCAGGATGGGAAGACAAGGAGATCCCGGTGAGTTGCAAATTCTACCAGAGATTTCTGGGACTGTTGTAGTCTCGTTATGACTCACTGATGAAATCTCTCACTTCGCATTCTTAGCCATTAAAAAAAAAAAATCTCTATATATTTTACCAAATGGATTGATGCTGTAATGCTGCATTTATAAACAGGGATCTTCTAAACATCATTTAGACGTTGTACTAATCAAGACGAGTCTGAGTCAGTCGGGTAGTAGATCGTCTCATCTTACACACTCACTGACTCAGACTGTCCCAAACTATTTAAACACACACTTACTCATTGCTTTCTTTTTGAGATATACATCACAGATCCTGCATGATGAGCAGTGAAGCCTCAAAACATCAAAATCATTTAGACCAAGGGTAGTTAACTGGCGGATTGTGGTCCAGATGTGGACCAAACCTTGCACTTCAGCAGAGCAATGGGAAAAAAACATGCCCTCAGTTTAGCAATTCCAACAACTGATACTACGTGATCCTAGTGTACATTGACATGCAAATACAAATAGATAGAACCGACTACTTCTATAAACACTTTTATAGATTAAAAAAAAAAATCCCATCCCACCCTCTGTGGTCTGATTAGTGACGTAACAACATGTCTTGTTAATAAAAAGTTGCTGACGAAAACAGAATATTTCAATACAATTGGACGGAGAAGGATGTGTTTATTCTCGGCTTCAAAAGAAAAGTTCAAAACAGAAGTCTCGTCTGTTCAGAGTCTGTGGCGCTAGTCAAAGGATGCTCCGGTAACATAAGCACTTCAGATTAGGGCTGTGTCTGTACTGGAACCCGTAACAAGTATGCGTCGTTTAGCCGTATTCGTAAAAAATCCCCCTATAATGACAGCTGGTACTAAATGAGACTAGTGTACGTTGTCACGCAAACACGGAATGACAGCGATTTCACCACCACGGCAATCGAAGCCAAGCAGACTGCAAACTGAGCGCTGTGAAAATATCAACAGCATCTTCATACTATACAAGTAACCTGATAAACATCTTCTGGTGTTTAAACGCTATCTTTAATAGAGAGCGTTAATGTCTTTAAAAGAGATCGTTAATGTCTTTAATGGAGATCGTTAATATTGTTAATAGAGTGTTAATATCTTTAATAGAGAGCGTTAATATCTTTAATAGAGAGTGTTAATATCTTTAATAGAGAGTTAATATCTTTAATAGAGAGTGTTAATGCCTTTAATAGAGAGTGTTAAGATTGTTAATAGAGTGTTAATATCTTTAATAGAGAGCGTTAATATCTTTAATAGAGAGTGTTAATGCCTTTAATAGAGAGTGTTAAGATTGTTAATAGAGTGTTAATATCTTTAATAGAGAGCGTTAATATCTTTAATAGAGAGTGTTAATGCCTTTAATAGAGATCGTTAATGTCTTTAATAGAGATCGTTAAGATTGTTAATAGAGTGTTAATATCTTTAATAGAGAGCGTTAATATCTTTAATAGAGAGCGTTAATGCCTTTAATAGAGATCGTTAATGTCTTTAAAAGAGATCGTTAATGTCTTTAATGGAGAGCGTTAAGATTGTTAATAGAGTGTTACTATCTTTAATAGAGAGTGTTAATATCTTTAATAGAGAGCGTTAATATCTTTAATAGAGAGCGTTAATGCCTTTAATAGAGAGTGTTAATGCCTTTAATAGAGATCGTTAATGTCTTTAATAGAGATCGTTAAGATTGTTAATAGAGTGTTAATATCTTTAATAGAGAGCGTTAATATCTTTAATAGAGAGCGTTAATGCCTTTAATAGAGATCGTTAATGTCTTTAAAAGAGATCGTTAATGTCTTTAATGGAGAGCGTTAAGATTGTTAATAGAGTGTTACTATCTTTAATAGAGAGTGTTAATATCTTTAATAGAGAGCGTTAAGATTGTTAATAGAGTGTTAATATCTTTAATAGAGAGAGTGTTAATATCTTTAATAGAGAGTGTTAATATCTTTGATAGAGAGAGTGTTAATATCTTTAATAGAGAGCGTTAATATCTTTAATAGAGAGTGTTAATATCTTTAATAGAGAGTGTTAATATCTTTAATAGAGAGTGTTAATATCTTTAATAGAGAGAGTGTTAATATCTTTAATAGAGAGTGTTAATATCTTTAATAGAGAGAGTGTTAATATCTTTAATAGAGAGTGTTAATATCTTTAATAGAGAGTGTTAATATCTTTAACAGAGAGAGTCTTATTTTCAAAATAAACAAAAACAAAGCTTAATAATACAATATGTTCCATGACACTCCCAACTGCTGAAAAAATGGCATCGATGCATCCCTACTTCAAAATGTCCTGTTTGTAATCAGCAACTAATCATTAACAGCTAAATATTAACTGTTGTCAGTATTCATTCGGTCAGTTGGACCTTTGCGAACGGGGAACGTCATGTAACTGCACCGTCACAAACCTCTGCGTTAAAGAGACAGGAGCATTCACGAGCTGGATCGCTTGATTGCATCGTGCTGTACGTTACGGTTTAACAGATCGTACCACATGACTTGACTAGACCCTTCGTTCTCATGTCATTTCACATCCAAAGCCCTGTCCGTTCCCACCGGATCAGCACATGAGCACAATAGCAATTATTCTGCATCTGTTCCTCAAACCGTGCCTTCAAACGCAAGCAGAACGTTTTATTTATGACGTGATGGCATCGCTGCTCGTTTCAAAACCCGATGTGGTTCTACTTAACTTTGCCCTTTTGCTGTTAGTCGGTCAGGTTTGATGGGAATACACCGAGATGGGTGGTGCCGGGTCTCTCACTGGAGCGCTGTGACAGAAAAAGAAAGAGGAAAAACAACAACAACAACAACAACAACAACAACAAAGTAAAAAGTAGTGCGCCGTTACAGAAGTCATAAGAAAGAAGCCATTTCTTTTTTGTGCGTGAAATGGATTACATCAGACGTTCTGATTACTGAATCTGTGTTAGTTTAAATTTAGAAACGGAAGACAAGGTTCAGGAGTTTTAACACAAACGGTGCCTCACTGTCTCTCTTTTCTTCCCCTAAAGTTCTTGACATTCTTTGAGTAAAAACCCGATCAGTCCCGGAGATAGTTTATGGTTTATAAAAGAAAAATCTCTATATAAATGTTTAACCCTTAAATCATCTCTAAACGACATTAAAGTAAGACGTTGTCCTTACGCCATTTCTAAATCCCAAAGCGCTTCATTACTGATCCGTCTTATTGAAAGCATCTGCACATGACGGAAGACGAATGTTGATTTAATTCCTGCGCGACTGTTTTTAAAGCCTTCTCTTCTCCAAAAGGATCAAACGTTTGAACTTTCTCGTGTTTGGAGTGAAACATGTTCTTGTCTTTGGCCTTGACGAAACGGATGTCTTTACATGTACCATTCCAATAAGCTTCATTTATTTGACAAAAGCCAGAGAGTCATTTTATGGCTAAATGAATTAGGCATGTGCTAATATGAGACCTTGGAGTTTTACGTTTCTTTCTGACTTTGTTGTTGTTGTTGTTGGTAAAATCGAGTTAAGCAGGGGTGTAAAAGGTTCGGAGAAACTGTATTTCAGTAAAATGATGGGTACTGCGTATAAATCTTACTCAATGAAGGCCAAAAATCTACTCGAGTAAAAGTCCGAAAGTATCGACGTTTAAACATGGACGAGTAATCAAGAGGAAAAAAGTTCACACAGGTTTCATTAAGCGTGAGCCTGGACTGTGTGACTAGCTATCCCCCTAAACAATCAGTCATAAGCTAAATATTCTGCTAACTCAGACGCACCCAGGATTTGGCTTGCTAATGTTCGCTAATGTTTAATAGACAAACCTAGATCTGGAGTTTATCCTGCATGAGACACCAGTCCACACAGACATTCACACACACACACACACACACACACACATTCAGTCCTAGGGGCAATTTAGTGTCGCCAATTCACTTGGGACGTGGGAGGAAAGCTGAGAATCTGGAGAAAAACCACATGGACATGGAGAGAACACGCTAAACTCCACACAGACAGCAAACTGAACTAGCTAATTTACAAAACTTCACTAGCTAGCTAATGGAACAAGCGCATTTACCAACGCTAACTACTTAGCTAGCTAATTTTGCATGCTAATTTACAAAACACAACGAGCCAGCTAATTGAATGAACTGATTTACAAGACTTAAATAGCTAGCTAATTTTACATGCTAATTCACAAAATGTTATTGCCTAGCTAATATAACAAGCTAATTTTTTTTTAATAAAACGTCACTAGCTCCCCGATTGAACAATCTGATCTACAAACATAAGTGGCTAATTAATTTGACATGCTAATTTACAAAATCTAACTAGCTAGCGAATATAACAAACTAAAATACAGCTCCCCTGGAGCAGAGAGGGTTAAGGGCCTTGCTCAAGGAACAGGCTAATGGAACTAGCTAATGGAACAGGCTAATTTACAAAACTTGACTAGCTAACTAATCGAACGGCCTAATTTACAAATCATAACTAGCTAGCTAATGGAACAAACTGATTTACAAAACTTAAAATTAGCATACTTCTTTAGATTTGATAGCAAATTTTAAGGACCAATGTTATCATTTGTTTGTCAGAGGCTAATTTATTCGGTTACATTCCAAACGCTTACAGTGAATTTGTGCGTCTTTGGCGTCACTAGCATTTTACACACTCATGATTAATCATGTTTAAATCTTCTGTCTCTGTGGTTTCTTGCAGGACCTCCAGTAAGTACCTCACTCGTCTATATCCTGTCTCTCCTTCACTCCATGTTGTTGTCTGTAATGTGTTGTGGAAGAAGGTAAGTGAGATAAGAGTTTGAAAGAAAACAATCAAGTGCAGCTCTATGCTATGAAAGAGACACATGCTCGGATGCCCAGATGGCCGTGTGATCGGATGTCCGAGTGCTTGGATGCCAGGGTGCTTGGATGCCCAGATGCCTGGATGCTTGGATGCCCAGGTGCTCGGATGCCCAGATGCCCGGGTGCTCGGATGCCCGGGTGCCCAGATGCCCAGGTGCTCGGATGCCCGGGTGCCCGGATGCCCAGGTGCTCGGCTGCCCAGATGCCCAGGTGCTTGGATGCCCAGATGCCCGGGTGCCTGGATGCACTGCCAGCACACAGCGTGCACTCGGTTTTAACGAAGTGTGCAGTTAAACCACACACACGCAGTGACCTCACACCTCGAATCCATTCACATGCTGGAACATTCTGTGCGTTTGAAAATGTCTGTATTGACCAGATCCATCATTACTTTTTAAAAACAATAAAAACCCTCACAGAATTTGCAATGGTTTTAATGGTTTAACGGGAAATGTATTGGTTTTTATATGAACTCTATCGGTCCCTTCGGGTCTCTACAGAAATTTGTATGGTAATTTCTTGCCTTCTATTGTAGGCATGTTATATCTAGTGGATACCATTAAGGACCAATAACAGTAACCAAAACGCTTTCAATGGTTAGCTGATGGTTTTTAGGTTTTTAGTAATGGTATTTGTAGTGGAAACCATTAGAATTTCTGTGATGGTTTCTGTGGTTGTTGTTTTTTCCCAGCAGTGATGTTGTGTATTTGTATTTGGGCTTTTATGTCAATTTCATGGTGTTCTTAGATAGACTTTCAGTTTGCAAGAAGCTGGCTCAAGTGCTTTACAACAAACTTCAAAAAAGCAATTTCCTGATCTTCATGAGCATCATAAGGATTATGGTAAAGGAAAACTCCGCCCTGAAATATTCATGTTCGTGAATTTGGTGCTAATTTGTCGCTCGGTGCTTTGATGTATTTTTTTGATGTAATTCCTCGGAGAAATTCCAGAGGCTTGGCTAGGATAAGATAGCGATCTTCGAGCTATCTGACGAGTGCTATGACGTTGACGGTGGTATTAGCATGAAAGCTGGAAGCTGATCTGTTTGATCAGAGTGTACAGACGAGGAGGTGAGAGAGCCGAGCAGAGTAAAAGACTAAAGTGCCGCTGCATCGCTCTGTTTAGGTAGAGATGAAGCGAAGAGTAAATCTGACTGCAGCGCTATCGGGGCAGTCGAACATGGGTACGTTGTGGGTGATGTAGAAAATACTCCGGATTTCATTTGAAAAATTTGAAGCTCAGGAGTTAATTATGAAGATTAATATGCAAGTCGTTCAGGGTGGAGTTTTTCTTTCACAGATTGGGAGAGTGTTCAGTGTGATGCTCTTATTCATTATGCTAATCACTGTTTTATTGTATATGAATGGAAATAAGCACACCCTGCCTCGTTCTTTTTGCTGGTTATTATTATTTAATTATGATTAATTTTGCTGGTTATTATTATTTAATTATGATTAATTTTGCTGGTTATTATTATTTAATTATTAATAATTTTGATGGTTATTATTATTTAATTATTATTAATTTTTCTGGTTATTATTATTTAATTATTATTAATCATCATTTTGTTTGCTAGTTATTATTCAAAAATTTTCCCCACATTTAAAAAAAAATGTTTTTTTCATTCTTTGTGCTATTAAACTCATGTGATCAATGCTGATAGAATAACTTTTCCACGTTTAATCACTGCATTTTGACCGTGTTTTGAATTTGTACAGGGGAAACCCGGACGAGACGGCTACCCGGTAAATTTAATTTCAGTCGCCCCCCATGTGCTATCATTTTCTTCCTTTCTTCTAGCTTTTTTCTGCCATCAAGAATCTTCTGAATGCCTTCTAACTGTTTTCATGCTGCTACTGTGCTTGTATTTTCTTCTGTTTTTTCCTTTCTTTCTCGCAAGCATTTTCATTATTACATCCAGCGATTTAGCTACACCTGCTACCTACGGTTATTTACTTACAACACCGCCTAGTTGTGGATGTAAAGGTAAAAAAAAAGAAAGAAAGAAAGAAAGAAAGAAAGGGAGGACAAAATCAATGACTATCAGTATACTGTAAAAAAGAAACATTGACGTAACTGCCATTTTTAACCTTGAGTTAAGTAAAATTAAACAAGCTGTGCAGAAAGTTGCCTTGAAATGTTAAGTCAATGTTTCTTGTTTACAGTGTAAGGATGGAATTTGTAAGTAAATAATAACAAATGAAAAAAAAAAAAGGATAGCACACTTGCCTTACACTTCCAGGGTTGGGGGTTCGAATCCTGAGTTTGCATGTTCTCCCCGTGCTTTGATGGTTTCCTCCAGGTACTCTGGTTTCCTCCCCCAGTCTAAAGACTTGTGTTGTAGGCTGATTGGCGTTTCCAAATTGTCATAGTGTGTGATTGTGCCCTGTGATGGGTTGGTGCTCCTTCTTGTGCCCCAAGTCCAGGATAAGTGGTAATGGATGGATAATGTTAAATGTATTATTATTATTTTAGATGGATAGATAGATAGATAGATAGATAGATAGACACAAAGAAACGAATAAAGATAGATAGATAGATAAATAGATAGATAGATAGATAGATAGATAGGTAGATAGATACGAATATAGATAGATAGATAGATAGATAGATAGATAGATAGGTAGATAGATACGAATATAGATAGATAGATAGATAGATAGATAGATACGAATATAGATAGATAGATAGATAGGTAGATAGATACGAATATAGATAGATAGATAGATAGATAGATAGATAGATAGATAGATACGAATATAGATAGATAGATAGGTAGATAGATAGATAGATAGATAGATAGGCAGACACAAAGAAACGAATAAAGATAGATAGATAGATAGATAGATATGAATATAGATAGATAGATAGATAGATAGACAAAAGAAACGAATAAAGATAGATAGATAGATAGGTAGATAGATACGAATATAGATAGATAGATAGATAGATAGATAGGCAGACACAAAGAAACGAATAAAGATAGATAGATAGATAGATAGATAGATAGACACAAAGAAGCTAATAAAGATGGATAGATAGATAGGTAGATAGATAGATAGATACGAATATAGATAGATAGACACAAATAAACGAATACAGATAGATAGATAGATAGATCGATAGATAGATAGATAGATTGGCAGACACAAAGAAATGAATAAATATAGATAGATAGATAGATAGATAGATAGACAGATAGATAGATAGATAATTTGTTACATGTCTTCTAATCAATGTAATTGTTAAATATTCACCTAAAAGTAAATGTAAAAGAATGATTGTTGATGTACAACTCAATTTGGCAAATTTTCCCCCCAAATCCATCCCATGCTTTTATCAGGTAAATAGTTTTATAAAGACACACTGGTGTCATTGCTCCCTCAAAACCTTTACCTAATAACCCCTTTCTAATCTTCTCCATGTTTCTGCTAAGTACACGGCAGTTTAGAAACGCGAGCCAGCCGTGTGCCGTTACTCTTTACTACTGCGGCCGAAGCGCGTCTCAGGCGTGTCTCGTGAAGGTCTGATGCTCTCTAGTGGCTCTGAGCAGGAGTGATTGGAGCAGTGTGAGTGTTGTTTTTACGGCATCTTATCCAGAGCGCCTTACGTTCACCTCATCTCATCTTTACTCAACTGAACAATTGAGGGTTAAGGACCTTGCTCAAGGGCTCCGTGCTGGGACTTGAACTCACCACCTCCTGTTCAGAAGTCCAACGCGTTGACCACAAAGCTCCCATTTCCCCGTGTGAGTGCTGTGTGAGTCAGAGCGCTCCTGTGAGTCTGGCCTGAGATTCTGGATAACTCGACATCCTGTTGTTCGCCACTGAGTAATCCGGCGTCCGGCTAGACGTTTAAAACAGGTCTCGTAATTGATTTTCGCTCCCCCGAAGAGAGCTGTTTATGGGCGTGTGAGCAGAGGGAGTGTTTGTTTGTGTGTCTATGTGTTGTCTTTTCTGACCAAGTGGATGGTCATTACAGCGTAATCTCTTTAACCACCTGGTCTTTACTATATCTCTGTATCTATCGTAAGCATGGTGAGTGTAGCGTGTTACTCTTACTGTCATATCGGCGTTCCTCAGATAGTGATCAGTCGGGGCCTGGCACACTCATGCCCGTGTAGATATTTGTGTTTGTTAAGCCTTGCTAAGTTTCCCAGAGCCTATGTCTGCCTCGCTCTCTTTCCTGCCGGGAATTTACCTCTGAATAATTACTCACAGGTGTGTGTGTGTGTGTGTGTGTGTGTGTGTGTTTCACAAGAAAACAACCGAAACAGCCGGATTGGACTAAATGTCAGCAGGAATGCTAAGACTTCCTAAATACTACGTTCACGCTCTGTTTCTGTTTTTACGCTCCGATACATACAATATCAGTGTTGCGCTGTGGGCTGAGGGAGGCATTTATTTGTGCTCTCGTGATTTGGCTCTACTTGTCCACTTAGAAGGAAGCATCACCACACATCAATCCTGCAGTTCTTCTCACTAATCTCTTTTCTCCTATGAAAGAAAAAAAAAAGTCTATTCTGCTGGGCGTGGTCTCTTCCCGGATGACTCCGCCCCCATCCACAAGGCATGGATGGTTCGATGAGGACGAAAACGATCATAAATCATAAGCAATTGCCTTCACGCTCACCACATCTGAACCTGAACACTTTTTGGAGATTTTGGAGTGACGTGTTCGACAGCGCTCTCCACCACCATCATCATCATCATCATCATCAGAACACCAACTGAAGGAAAATATTTTGGAAGAACAGTGTTCGTTACTTCAGTACAATTCCAGAAGAAGCTATTCTGGAGGCTCTTGGTGGCCCAGGGTTTTACTAATACACCTATACACCTGGACATTCATCCAGTTATCTAATCAGCCAATCATGTGGCAGCAGTGCAATGCATACATTTATGCAGATAGAGGTCAAGCGCTTCAGTTAATGTTCACGTGAAATATCAGAATGCGGCCAAAAAACGCGATCTCGGTGACTTTAACCGTGGCATTGTTGTTAGTGCCCGATGTGCTTTTTTAAAAATAGCCAAGAGCTACCTGAGTCTGAGGCTACCGAGGGCACCCAACCCGGACCATTGAAAACGCTAAGCGTATTTACACGATGCAGGAAATGTGGACGAAACGGACGTCCTTGATGCAATTGCAAGCAATTTGCATCATATAAAAATATTTTGGTGACAGATACACAGATTTCTCCGCAGCATAAACACTGATGGGGTTTGTTGTTTTGCGCGGCAGTGCCAACCTGGACTCGTGTGGAGCAGATTCAGCAGATGTGCGTGTGCGTGTGTGTGTGTGTGTGTGTGTGTGTGTGTGTGTGTGTGTGTGGAAACAAATCTTTTCAAATTTCTCAGCCAGGCGCAGTGGGCCATGCGTTTGCAATTGCACGCTTCTTTCCGGGAATCGTCTGCCTTTCAGAAACATTCCGTTTCGAAACTAATGAAGTATTTATATTCGCTTTATTTCCTCAATATGACTATTTGGTTAATACAGGAAGTTTCAGGATTTGACCGTTCGGGTTATGTAATTCTCACTGTTTTAACTGGAACAGTGCAGGACGATGGGATTAATATACTAATTCGATTAGACGCTATCCGTATTCGGCTCGAGACGCAGAGCAAACGTGTGTGCTTGTGTTAGCGCGTCTGTGAAGCGAATACAGACGGAATTGCCTAACGCGTGAACACGTGGCGTCAGCTTTCGGTTGAAAACCGAAGAGTTTTCAATTTCACAAACAGAAACATATCATTTACTCACGAGACATTGACTACGTTTACATGGACAGCGGTAATCTAATTATTGACCTCATTCTGAATAAGACAATATTGTGATTAAGGTGTTTACATGAGTCGCTTTTAGATTATTCCCTTCATGTTCATGTTTTACACGTCATAGAACATAGATCAATTAACAGCACACGTCATTACGTCCCCACGTCACACCATCCGACGTCCCTCCAGAATTTCACGTATCGACATACAGTTCGTCTTCGTTATGGGACCGTATACAGTTTTGGGTGTTTCAGTTGTAATTTTACGAAAGCTTCAAGTGCAGTTAATTATTTGTCGTGCTGTACGTGCTAATAGACGACTGCTTGAAGCCGTGGGCTGCGTCCCAAACCGTGTACTTGCCTACTATATAGTATATAGAAATACATGTATTTCGCCTACTAAATAGCAGGTAAGTACGCGGTTTGGGACGCAGCCGTACTCTCTTGTTTGCCGTCAAACGGTTGAGCGCCGCCGTGTGTGTACGTGTCCTGTCGCAGAATGCGGTGAAAACTCCCACACGACGTTAATAGTGTGATTAAAGTGTGTACATGTCTGTAACGCACGTCGATAATGCGACTAAAACAGGAATACTCCACACGTCTTAATTCCATCTGTTGCATCCACTTTAAGGATTAAGGTCATAAGAAATCGCTGTTCACGTGGTAGTTTCTTCAGAGTATCAGAGTATCGTCTGATACTATAAACATACTGACTGATTAACTCTTGTATTTTAGAATGAATACATCACTACAGACTTGAAGGAGCTGTACAACAGCCTTCCTGGATAATGTGAAATATCAAGTTTAACTCGATGGACGATCAGGTATTGACAATACCGACAGGCTTTGATCACATTAAACGTGAATCTTGTGAATCCAGGTGGATGAAAAATCCAGCGTGAACAAATGAATTGCAAAGGCTTCTTTATATTTAACCGCAGCATCTGAGATGCATTTCATAGACATGTTGGTTTAGTCCAACACGCATTAGTCCTTTAGTCCGTCCAGCTCTCTCACCGTTTCATCTGTACGCTCTGCTTAAACAGATCAGCTTCCAAACCTTCAGCCTGCATACTAATACCCCCATCAACACCATCACTCTCATCATCCTGTAGATCTCTAACTGTCCGAGCTGATCTGTTCGAGCAGAGCGTTCAGATTCCTACGTGGACTTTGAGTCCAGCATTTGGTCCAGCACTAAATTCTTCATTACTTTTACATTTTTGGATTTCTCATTAAAATGATGCGTAAAAATGGTGAGTGAGAAAAGACACTCTTTATGTTTTGGTTTTAAGCGCTGACCTGAGCGAACCCTGAACGTTATCCTTTATATTTGATATTTGGTACCATGGAAATGGTTTTGGACCTCAATTCCACATGGACGTTCTCGCTGTGGTTGCTGGGACTACGGTTGCTGCGATGGCCTTGGGACTGCAATTACCACATGCTCAGTTCTCAAGCACTCAGGTCTCCTTTAATGAACAGTGGACTAGTTCAACAAACACACTTCATGTTAAAACCATAATGCACTTTCCTTTACTTTCACACTATCCATTGTTCCCCAGATGAGGACGGGTTCCCTTCTGAGTCTGGTTCCTCTCAAGGTTTCTTCCTCGTATCATCTCAGGGAGTTTTTCCCTCGCCACCGTCACCACCGGCTCGCCCAATAGGGATAAATTCAAACACTTAAAATCTCTATCCTGTGTTTATATGTTTCTGTAAAGCCGCTTTGAGACAATGTCCGTTGTTAAAAGCGCTATACAAATAAAATTAACTCGAATTGAATTGAATATTGAAACTTCTCACAGGAATAGCGAAAATACCTTAACCATAATCAACGAATTAGCGCCAGAGTCGCTAAACACATCACAAATATTTCAATATACTGTACGTAAACATATTTAATGTGTTTCACTGTGGAGTTTTTCTTTAACTTAGCAAAATATCACAGGTATTTACCTTCAGAAAGTGATTATTGAGTAATATAACAACAAGAAATGTAAGACATCAGATCTCTATTTAGACCTTTCTGGAATTTAAAAAGTAATATGGTACTAGACTACAAAGTAGCTCATGAATATAAATATAAAGGTTGTATATTTGGGCTGTTATGAAAAATTCCACATAAAAACAGAGCAAAGACTTTTTCACCCTCCTACCAAACATCAAAAAGAGAAGCTGGCATTAAAACTGTTTTCATTACTGACTTACTGGCCTGTGCTTTTTTTCATTTTTTTTTTCCATCTGTGCCAACTATCAAAGAGTATTTTTACTGGTAGGGAAAAAAAAAATGTCATGTTTCACAAATGATTTTTTTATGCATTCGGACCGTAACGCAAAGCAATAAATAATTTCCCCTTGGGAAGCGAAGGTGGAATTGAAAAGGATGGGATTTCATGGGCATTAGATCCAGATGACTGGTCTTTTTCGTCTCCCACGTTCCGTAGTCTCACCACAAAACCCATGCTGTGGTGCGTCGTGGCTTTGAGGTTCCTCCGGTCAAAAACACGAGACGTGAACAGAGACGGCCGCTCGTTTGGGTTCCCATCAGTTCAGGTTTCTAACTCTACTGCCAGCACTGATCAAAGAATTTTAAATATTCTGCTCTCCGGTCAACAAATCCCGCTTCAGGATACTAAGAAACCAAGAATTTGAAGTTCATTTCATTTATTTATAAATCTTTATAAGCACTTAGAGTGCTAATTTGTGGCTAATTTATATATATATATATATATTTTAAAAACAACAACAAATAACTAAATAAAATGTGTTTTATTGCCTCAACACATTGAGGCAATCCTAGCATTCGTGTATACATCTTTGTTGTATGAATTGCTCTCAACGCTTATACTTAAAATATACACATTTTTCAAGTGTATCCACTTTATTCAAGATTCAGGCCGTCGGGACGGAAATAACACATGAAGGAAACCTTCTAAATCCAAATGAGACTATAATTTATATTCTAATACCGGCTATTTTCTTCACAGAGTGTCCGAGTTGGCGTTCGGTTTTATTTTTTGTTTTATTTACACAAACTACAGGCCTAAAGTTTGGAATAAAAATGAGAAACTTGCAAGAGTTCATGCACATTAATAAGTATGGCACCAATTAATAAGTATGGCACCAATTTAGTTAGCCGCTTTTAAAGGAAACTGCGCACCACTGCGCAACACTGACTAACGAAGACCTAAACTTCCTTTCATGTCCAAGTGGAAATGAGAAATTTTTCGATCCAGAAGTAGGAAAAATCGAATGGACGTCAAATGACTAATTCCCATTTGGAAAGTTAGAGTTTCTCAAAAGCTGAGAATCAGTAACATTGTTCTAAGATGGCGTCGCCCAAGGTGCAACATAAAAAAAACAAAAGAGTAGCATGTCTGCAGCATAAATATCAGTGATGGGCGTGTCGTATCAGTCTGATTAGCTCAATCATTTGTTTAGTAGCCGGTGACATACGATCTCCCCTCAATTAGATCAAACTGAGGCCAAAACTCAAGTGAGACACATTTTGGACCGAGAATGAAAGATGGAAAAATGGTAACCCTTGGTAACTGTAAATATTTTGTTTACAAAAGTCTGTTTGCATAAAACCATGATGTCAATGACATCAACGACATCGATGACATCGATAACAGTGCTCTCATTTACAAACTTGGTCGCAGCTTCTTCTTTTTTGGTTCTCGTTCGTCTTATGATTCCATAAATATTTACTAGAATATTAACATAGATGCTCAAGCCTTTACAGGAAGAAAGTACAGCTGATTTTCACATATCCAAACTTGGAGTGGAGTTGGGATTGCAGCGCATGATCAGGCATGATTTACGTTCCTGGAGCACTTGAGTGGTTAAGGGTCATGCTCTGAGATATTAACTCTCCAAGCCTCCATCAGTAACGCAGGGGTCAGGTGCACCAGCTGCATGTCGGTTCATACGTAAGTCAGGGTGTAAAGTCGAACCTAAAACAAATATGTTGAAAGGAGTGTAAAGCTAGCATGGTGTAGAATTTCAGTTGCACTACAGACCCTTGAGGTAGATTATAGCTCATAGTGTGATTGTAGATAAAATCTTTCTCACACAGAATGATGTAGAGTACGTTGTTTTTCACCATCACCAGCCAAACAGGAACACGATCCGACATACGTATGGTATATTTATATAACAAAATCAAGAAGGGTTGGGCTTTGCAGTGAAGCGTCCATTCAGCTGATCTATTCCTTGTAGTTGTAAATTATACTAATATGCCTTTGTTCTGTTCTGCTGTTTGAGCTCAACAAATTTTATGGCATTTTATTAACATACCATAGCAATGACAAATAACTAACACCTGCAAGCTTAATCCACAAATCGTAATACTTTCCGAAGCCACTGTATATTTAACTCGCAGTAAATATTACACGGAAAAACAGACTTTAGGGTTTCAGATTGGTTCGACAGGAAAGCGTTTGTCCTATCATCCGGAAATCGCGAGTTAGAACCCTGACAATGCCATAGTCATCCATGGTCAGGAGTACAAGAGAGCACAATCAGCCATGATCTATAGGAGGAACAGGCATACTGTGCAACAATAGCCAATTATGGGCATCATGATGTGGAATGTGTATGTGGAAAAGGGTGGATAGCGCTTTCCTCTGAGTGTGTTACGCTGCCCTGTGATGCAGCAGGAGCAGCTGTTTGAAAAGACGCTTGGTTGACTTCATGTGTCATGAGGTAGTATGTGTTCCCCTTCACCCCACCCTGGTTGGTAGCTGTTATATGTTAGGGGAGAGCTGGCTGGTGGATGGCTACTGGACAAGCCCAAATTATGGAGACATGGGGGAAACATTAACGACATTAACCGCCCCTTCACTGTGTCTCCGCCGAATATATCAGATCGTGTTTCTGATTGTCTGGTAACGGAGAACTATGTGACTCCGAGCGACCATTTTGATCTACGAGCACTTTACACACTGCTAAATGTCTGTGGTGCAACTGAAGTTCCACACTGTACTAGTTTTAAAACAACTCCTCCGAATGTATGTATATTCAGGATCGACTTTACACCTTGTCACCAGTTTTACCGCAAACGACTAGTAACCTTAATATTGTAGTCGACTGGAGAGAAAGTCTCAGTAAACGGTCAAGTTCATCCCATGGGCTTGATTGTTGGGGATACTATATGGTAACCATCGGGACCAGACTATTTTCCCAAGTTCCACATGACTAGATGTCAATAAAATATCTTGTGTTGGTTGTTGGCTATCAACAAATCGTTGCCTACTTCCATACTTTTAGCCCGCAGTGTAGATTAAAAGATTACAAACAGCGAGGCTGAGTGGAAGTGCAGAGCCGTGCTGAAGGCAGGGTCGTGCTCTCGGGTGTAATCAGTTTTCCAATCCTGTGCTCCCGAGGCCTTCACAGAGACCAGTTACAGCTGGAATGCTTGGAGTCCCAAACCCTTCCCTGGATTGAATTTGTAATTTACGACGGAGAAAAAAAAAACGGTTTAGCGCTAACAAAGGACATGAGACAGAAAAACAATTATTCTATTTTCTCAACTCGCCTCATGAGGTTTTATTGGTAATATGAACCGTGATTTTTTTTTTTTTTTTAATACTCCTCTTAGAACACGTGGTAAATCAGTGAGTTTTTCACAGAAGTTATTTTTTTTCCGAGGTAATAAGGTCTGGGATGTAGACAGGTCTTATCTCTGGAAATCAGGAATGTTCAATATAATCGGATATATTGACTGACAAACAATATAAAAGAACAAAATGTTACTTATGCTTTGCCATGAATCCATTTCTCTTTTTTTTAAGCATTAGACGGTTCAGGGATGAGGTTTACCACATTGTTGTTCTCAAATTCATGACTGTGGTTTAAGTTAGTAATACATTTTGTATTTTGATGCTGATTGCTATCACTGTATTTAGTGGAGGAACTTGCATTAGGGTTGTAATCAGGTTTATCAGCACAATTCCATGCTTCTGACATGCCCGATACAAGTTTTGGATGGTTTGATAATTAGCTAATGAGCTGGATCAGGAAATATTTAAAGTATCTAGACCACTGGGGCCTCCAGCACTGGGCTTGGGAAACACTGGTATTATCTGGGACATTTATTAGGCAAGTGCTTCTTGGTGTTTTTTTATGATTTGCTTTTGGCTTAAAGGCTGGGTTTCCTAAGCATTAGATATAAGTATCACTCTGCTCCATGCTTCGTCTATGAGCTGAATTTCTTTTCAAAAATTCACTTGAATGCAAATTAGCGAGTCTGATCTACACTTTTATCTGGCTTGGTTGCATCTTTAAGTGCCATTTTTAGCAGTCAGTCACCATTATTGCTTCAATTGCTTATAAAATGATAATGTCTGATTTCAAAAGTTCAGGGGAATTGTTGTTTTGATCTTTCTGTTCTCTTGTTGAAAATAGATGTAGAGACTTGTCGGATGTCATCTGCCTATTATAGGGTTACGCTACAAATTATACACTATATAGTGGTGTATAACATGAGTCGCGTGTTATCGCCCCTTGAATTAGCTTTGCTTCAAGCTATGTCGGTGTTTAATGTCATCCTGCCCCACCAGCATCTTTGGTCCCGAGACACTTCTGAGAATAAATATGCTCAGTTTTCTTTGTCAGGGTGAGAATTGTAACGGCGCCATGGATTAACTTCTCTAAATCCTTTATAGAGATCAAAATGATCAGTCTAGGTATATTGTTGAGACTAACCGCGTCAGCGCAAAAATAAATACCAAAGTAAGCCTCAGCGACACCAGTAGCAGATATATACACTCGCTTAGCTTACGTCTGGAAGGTCAGGTTGTGTCAGGTGTCATAAATCAATCTGACCTCGAGATTCATTTATCTCTGTTTGGGAAAGCCTGGCGTGACCTCAGTGTGCACACCAAGACTGCTCATCATGACTAGCCACCAGGGAAATCAGGCAACTTAAATGCTCACAGATGGACCTGACACTGAGATGAACATGCTTGAGCCACATTTACACATCCATATTCAGGACCAAACCACTCCATCCTCACGATGTACTTCGGATCTGTAGACATCACCGGGGAGAGGGGGTGCAACTGAACCCAAAAGTATCATATACTTGGAGTTGCATAGCCAAGTGTGATCAGACCCCCATCCAACTCCCCCCCCCACCCCACACGCACACACACACACAAACACACATATTCTCATCAGTAACATTTTTTGCCCCACTTCCCATCATTTGACCCATGAGATGTGGTTTATGATGCCATTCTGGTGTATCACTTTCCCCCCCACTTCTGGTCCTTGTGTCCAAATTTCAAGAGGCCATACCTCAAGGGACTAAAAAAAAAAAAATGACCATGGAATATAAATATACTATATACAGGGCACACAGGTCAAAGGACATCTCTGCTAAGCTTCTTCAGACACTCCACCTTCTCCACCATCGTGCCTCATGGAGCTTTTGAAGTACTTCTCCAGAGGGATTTTTGAAATTCTTGTCCAAAGGGGGTTAGGTACAGAAAAAGGCTTCTACGAGTCAAAATATATTCTAAGTGGTTTTAACATTTGTGTATGTGTTTTTTTTTTCTGGAATTTGATACATTTGGTGCCGTGTGAGAGCTGTTTTTGAGCCTGGGAGGGATCCAGAGATCTGGGGATCGCTTCAACCATCAACCAAACTCTGGTGCTAAGTCTGTAAGGACTCGAGTGTGGTATTGAGATGTATTTTGTATTGACTCGGATTTGTCTCAGACTTACTGGAATTTGTACTTGGATTTGTTTTGGTCTTGGGCATTGGTTTCATTAAATATGGTCTTGACCGAGAGTTTGTAAAAATAATGTTTGTGAGTTTGTTTGTTTTTTTACTTTTCAAATTCAGAAAGTTTGACAAGATGTAATTCTTCTAGAAAATACAGCCTAATTATGGGCACAATCCATGAATGAGGCAAACGAGTTGAAGTAAAGGCCTGGCTTCAAAAAGGATTTCATGTTTTTTGGTCTTGGTCTGGATTTGGTCTTGCTTTCATTTGGACTTGATCTTGACTTGGCCTCGACTCCCTTAAGACTTGGGCTTGACTTGTTCTCAGCTAGTCCCCCAGTCCAAAGACATGCGCTGTAGGCTGATTGGCATTTCCAAATTGTCCATAGTGTGTGAACAGGTGCGTGAATGTGTGTGATTTTACCCAGCGATGGGTCTCCAGGGTGTCCCCTGCCTTGTTCCCTGAGTTCCCTGGGATAGCCTCTAGTCTCCCCGATGGCCCTGTCTAGGAAAAGCAGTATAGAAAATGGATGGATGGATTTCAGCCATCACATATGTCCCTTCCTTGGTTCAAAACAAAATGCTTAAGGCATATGAAATAAATTGGTCCTCAGATGTTTTTACGTCTACCACCTGCTAATGGTCAGCTCACTACTACACTATAAGAAAAAAGGTTCCATCTAGCACGCCTAAAGGCTGAACCCTATGAAATTTAGTTCTTTTTTTAAAAGATTGTTCCAAGTAGGACACCTGTAACTACCCAAAAAGCACTTGAGGTACCATTTGTCTAAGATGCCTATAAAATTAAGAAGTGATATCATGCTGCGCTTACACCGAGATCCTGTTCTCTCCTTTTCTGTACTTTATCTCCTATCATGTCTGTGAGTTATTATTCCTGCACCTTCTGTTACAGCTGTATCTGCACTTTGTTCTTTATTGCCTCATCTTTTTTTTTTTTTGCCAAGCCGCAGTGTCTAACTGCTCATTTCTCTTCTTCTGCTTTCTCTACACACAGGGGCCTCTCGGCCTGGACGGTAAACCTGTGAGTATCCGTATCCAGCTTTGAGTGACAGTAGGAGGACGTGTGCATGTGTGCGAGTGTGTGGAAGCGTCCACAAACGAGAAGGATTGCAGTATTCGTGTTTTATATTAGATAGAATTCCAGTCAAAGCTGAGTGGAAGTATGGAAGACAGTTTGGTTGGGAGATTATATTAGTCTCAATTACTCTACGTTTAAAGATAAATTACAAAGGTGTGTATGGAAGCCATGTGGTGTGCTCAGCCAAAAAAAAACAACAACAACAACCCCCCCCCCCCGCTGATCAGTTATTTCCACCATCTTATATATCGTCTTTGATGACAATAATGTTTTACAGAACAGACAGAAAGCTTGCCTAGCATGCTAATTGATAGCTAGTTCACTTGTTTTTTTCCCCCCACCTTGAAGGAAAAAACATCTGCGGTCGAATTCAAAGCTAATACGACATGCTAACTGCTAGTCTCCAGATTTGATTCGTTTTGCAAAATCTATCTGTACCCAGGTGTAGGAATGTATATTTCACAACTTATCCCAATTTATCTGTTATAAATTCCCACCCGCTAGTTAGGACTCTCTCTTTTACACGATAACAACCAACATGGGAAGATGAAGGCTAACGCTTGCTAGCACAGCAAACGTTTTTTTAAGCACTTTTAACTTTTAGTCAAGTAGCTACTAGTCTAGAGGTAACATTAAAACGTTAGATAAACTAACTGCTTAGCTGGCTAACTGGAGCTCAGCACTGTGTGTGAGTAGCTTAGCTAATGTTGCTAAATCAGTCAGTTCTGTTACAACAATTGAGACTTTTTCAACACTTTTTTCGCTTCACCTTACCTTCCAGGGCTGTAGAAATCTCCGACTTAATACCTCATACATTCGTGTAACAAAAAGTCACCTTTGAATAAGCCTTTCAGATTTATTTACTACACAAAAGCCATATCATAGCATTAGCGAGTTCTGCGTTTGATCTGAGGGGGGAAAAAAATGGCCCAAGGTACTTTTAATAAACAGAATGATTGCAGATGATTCAGATTTATGACTCACTTGATGTTAATAAACCTAACGTAGCACCTTAACAGCTGGTCTATCATCTGTGGGAGGCTCTTAACACTTTATAATACATTCAGTAATGCACTTCAATGTTGATATTTATCTTCTTTATCTATACCTTGTATTTTCTCCAAAGGGTCCTCCTGGACAAAAAGGAAGTCAGGTACGTTTTTTTTTTTTTTTTTTTTTTTTAACCATTCCTCTATATGATTTGTGAGCTATACATTATCGCATGCCATCGCTTGATTGTTTTTAACCTATGTCGAACCCAGTGGGCAGTTAGAAAGGTGAATTTACAGCACAGCGTCTCTACACCCATCTGGTAGCTGTTACCCCATACTGCGTAAATGAAGGACTGTGTTTTTTATCCTCTTGTGGAGACGTCTGTCTACACAACATGTCTGTCTTCCCCAGCTATTTATCAGCTATATAGTAAGACTGCAGAGTCTTTTAGTTCATCCACCTAACCCCAACCTGAGATGGAAATAAAGGATTACACAGTAAAGGAAGAAAGTTGTGTCTTAACCCTGATTCCCATGCTGTCATTGCCAAGAGCAGTATAAACCGCTTCTGCTCGTCCAAACACCATTAATCTGTTGCTTAGTGCTTGAAAGAGATGTCAACTTGTTTTGGGGCTTGGAGAAAGAAAAATCACAATCAATTGCATTCAACATGAATCTGTGACTGTCACCGGCTGTAGGTTTGGGATTACATCATAGCACAGCATGTGACTGCAGGAAGTCGACTGAAGCTCATTTTCTGCTCATCAGTAGCTTCGCGTGTGCTGATTTCCACTGCAGATGTTCAGACTATTTACTGAGCTGGGTCACAGCTCCAGGGTCCCTGGTTCGACATGAGTTTCCTCTTGGTTCTCAGGCTACACTAAACTGTGTGTGTGTGTGTGTGTGTGTGTGTGTGTGGCGCCCTTATTATGATTCTGATTCTGATTGTGATCCTGACTCTGATTTTGATATTCATCACTCCGACTCCAAATGTCATCGCGATTCTTATTCTGACTCTGATTGTGATGCCGTGTGATTCTTATTCTTATTCTTTCTCCGATTCTGATTATGTTTCTCATTCCTATTCTGATTCTGACCCAGTGATTCCGATTCTTGTTGTGATTCTGGTTCTGAGTCCGATTGTGATTCTGATTCTTGTTCTGACTCTGATAGTGATCACGGGTTCTTATTCTGACTCTGATTCCGACTCTGATTCTTATTGCCATCCGCATCCTCATTCTGATTCTACATTGCGTTCTTACTCTGATTACATTCCTCGTCCCTATTCTGATTCTGAATCTGATTCTGAGTCTGATTCTAGTTCTGACTCTGATTGTGAGCCTGATTATTCTGACTCTGATTGTTATTCCTACCCTTGTCCTGATTCTGACTCTGATTCTTTATTGCCATCCTCATTCTCATTCTGATTCTTCTTCGCGTTCTTACACTGATTACGTTCCTCGTCCCTATTCTGATTCTGAATCTGATTCTGAGTCTGATTCTAATTCCGACTCTGATTGTGATTCCTACCCTTGTCCTGATTCTGACTCTGATTGTGATTCCTACCCTTGTCCTGATTCTGACTCTGATTGTGATTCCTGTCCTTGTCCTGATTCCGACTCTGATTCTGATTCTCATGCTTCTTCTTCTTCTTCTTCTTCTTCCTCTGATTCTGTTGCTCATTTTTATTCTGACTCTGATTGTGATTCCTACCCTTGTCCTGATTCTGACTCTGATTGTGATTCCTACCCTTGTCCTGATTCTGACTCTGATTGTGATTCCTACCCTTGTCCTGATTCTGACTCTGATTGTGATTCCTACCCTTGTCCTGATTCTGACTCTGATTGTGATTCCTATCCTTGTCCTGATTACGACTCTGATTCTGATTCTGATTCTCATGCTCCTTCTTCTTCTTCTTCTTCTTCTTCTTCTTCTTCACATTCTTACTCTGATTCTGTTTCTCATTTTTATTCTGACTCTGATTGTCATTCCTACCCTTGTCCTGATTCTGACTCTGATTCTGATTCATATTCTCATGCTCCTTCTTCTTCTTCTTCTTCTTCTTCTTCACGTTCTTACTCTGATTCTGTTGCTCATTTTTATTCTGACTCTGATTCTGATTCTCATCCTAATGCACAAACTTGTGTAATAAATAGCCGGCTGATTTACAGTATTTTGGTTTGTTGAACGGAGATCATTACAAGATACTAATACCAGACCATCTCATTTGTTCTCCACCTTTTCTGTCCCCAGGGGCCAGCTGGACCAAAAGGCGATAAGGTAAATTATCACATAGCTTATTCTCATCCCCAGCTAGCAATTTTAGGTTAGTATTACATTTTCTAAATGTCACGGTTGTAGGAACTTTAGGTTCTAAGAAGGTTTTATATCATATATACGAACGTTCCTGCAACATTGCTAGAACATGTTTGGAGAAACGCTAGCACTCGAATGATGTTAGTTTTTGTATAACACGTAAGGAACGTTCCGATAATATTGTGACGCAGAACATTTAAGGAACGTTCTGATAATATTGTTTCTGTAGCCTTATTAGTACCTTGTGTATATTTTACTGAACGTTCCGATAGCATTCTCCACACAGATTAAACCACAGGTCTAAACCTCACCTTACTGTACATGTTGCACTGTCGTGCCGAAAGGTAATTGTCTCTCGTGCTTCACAGCAACCACATGTTTTTCCAAATTGTCTAGCAGCAAACGACGCGGTTCCTCTGTGCTGCTGTGCGTGCACACGGACACGAGAACACCGGGTGTCGGACCACATCTTTAAAAAAAATAAAAAACACGCAATAAACAAAATCGAGGCTCGGAAGATTCTTTTTGATTATATCTGGAAAAAAGCCACGGGAGCTTGCCCTTAATCAGTGTCTCCCATGCTCCATGGCACAAACTTCCTTCTGCTTTTATCTCCATGTTTCTTTGCTATTGTGGAGCTGAATACATTGGACCGATGATTAGTATGCTAAAATGACATGCAAACACAGCAGAGAGTTCACAATCATTCCATTTCTGTCTTTTTTTTTTTTAAAGGGTGACCAAGGAGAGATTGGACCACGGGTAAGTTCTCATTCTTGTTGGTGAACAGACATATCTCATTATGATCAAATACTCTATGTACCGATTTAATATCACACGATATCAGTTTTAAACCCCTTTCACTCTTCTCGCTTTATTTTTCGTGATAGTAGTCAAACCTTTCAGCAAAATATCATTCCATAGAATCCAAATCATTCTGGAAACTTTTCACATAGCGTATACCATAAACAGCAGAATGTTACTCAAGGGGACGTATTTCTGTGGAAATTTCTGCATGCACACTATACTCACCTAGGTACCCATTAAAAAAACATTAAGACTGAGTCTCGAACCCTTCCCGTTATAAATTGACCCTAATTGTAGAACTGTGAGCAATCTTGAGCATTACATTTGGACTTGAATACGCTAAATGTTTATATATGTCCATGTACCTTGTAATGTGCTCTAGAGTTTACGTTCCAAGGAGCTAGGACCATCCTGAGCCGGGATATTGAGGTCTCCATAAACAGCTGTATAACCAAAATTTCTTGCGTACCATGAAACAAAGATGGCCGACAGAGTTAAACTGAGTAAAATAATTTTTTTTTTTTTTTTAAAATGGTGGTTTTCCAGTGCCAATACGTAGAAGTAAGTAAGAACATTAAAAATGGTCACGCAACCTGTACTGGACCACTTGTGATGGAATGACCCATCTGACTGAATTATGTTACCAGACCTGCCAACCTTTATTTGGCGTAGGAGCTCTGCGGTTTAACATCGGAGTACGCGGAGCACCATATGACTTGACAATACACAAAAACGCCAAGAGACGTATGAAGCTAAAACCATTCGCGAAGGTGTTTTAACTTTACCGAGATTATCCGACACCGCCTGGAAGCTCCGCCCCATCCCGCTAGTTTTGAGTCTGTAAATGTGAAATAAAGTCATATCGATATACTCTATTAACGTATACTTTACATAAGTTAGAACTATATTTATTAGGGATGCCTCTGAAATATTTCAGCTGAAAAGGATCAAAACATTTTACCTCAGAAAATAACAACAACAACAAAAGGCCAACATCCAAGTGTCAAATTTCTCCAGCTGTCTTCTCAAACACTCGACGTCGGCCGTGAGGACACTAGACAACTGATTTGGAAAAGGATTAGATCATATTTAATATCCTGTATTTAGTTTTTTTTTACGGTTTCCAGCGTATTACTGTGAAATCACCCAATAATCCACCATCCAGCTGAGGTTTTGGGATTGCCACCGCCTAGCAAGCAGTTCCCGACTGCACAGCTGATAATATCATTACACTCGTACTCTCTTTAAACCTGAAATGGTGGAATTTCCGATATATATTTTAGCTTATCGGTTCAGGAAGATTAAATCTTTAAATAGTGATTTTTTTTTGTTTTTAATGCTAAATCACAAAAACAGGGAAACTGTCACGATTGGAGGCGGAGACGGATGCAAGTGCAGATTATACGTTTTAATAAAGACCAAAACACAACACAAAAAGACAGTATGACCTTGTGGCAAAACACTAAGACTAAGAATAAGAATAAACATAAACATAAACATAAACCAAAGACCATAAACACAGCAACAGTGGCAAAGAAAGACAACCGTAAGACAAGGAGTGCAGTGCAAACTGTGGCTATATACACGTAGGTGCTCGTTAACATGACTTGATTCAGGTGCAGGTGGTCATGTGACCGTGATGCAGTGAGGTGCAGTGGCTTCTGGGAACTGTAGTCCAGAGTTCCTTCTCTGATATTACATGACAGAAACATCTCACAGTATTGTATTAGTAACTGTGATGATGTCCGTCTCACTCACAGGCCACTCACGCAGGCCTGTACAGTAATCAGATACCCATCAAGGTTTGTCCCTTCTCTGCTTCCGTACATGTGCTCTTCTGAACGCTGTCTGCGAGAGCCACCAGATTTCCCCCACTCTTCACTTCACCTGCCATTCCTCAGGCGTTTTGTCAAGGCTTTACACTCGCTCTGTAAAACACAGACGATAGTGTTTCTCTTCTGATCTTTTTCTGCTCTTCTCCCTCCATCTTTCTATTCAATCCCTTTCTGGCTGTTCAGATGGTCTTTCCTCGCTATGATCACGGCTTCATCTCTGCCGACCAGCCCACTTTCCAGAGACGTATGCTGAAGGTAGCAGGAGTGAGAGGCATGCACTGTTTACTCACGACTCCCACTTGCACTTTCTTTCATTCTTTCTCACATTAACGACACGCATGTGTGCATGTGTCTGTACCGTATGCATGCACTCAAGGGTTCAATCTTGTTTTTCCAGTTCGAGCTAGCAGTGATTAATAGCAAAGTGTGCACACAGTGGGCCTCGTTTATGAAACTGGATACCGAATAGATTTATTCGTAAATCATATGCAGGACCATTTACTCAAGAAATCAGGAAAAGTCAGTTCGTTTGGGAAAGCATTCATATCTCGCATCTCGCTGCTGAGTTTGTATAAGTTGACGCGTTAGGGGACTCGCTAAAGTAAACCTCATTTGATCGGCGTCAAATCATATAATTTGTGATGACGTCCAGTGATTTTATGTATGGATTACGCTGTCAGGTTTAAATCGGTTCTTGATTTCAGTTATTCACGGATTTAATAAAAAATGTTGTCACCACATGCAGTCATTTCATATTCGAGAAAGAAAGCAATCCAAAACAAATCCATAAATGAAGACAAATAACACTCGGCATTCATCCATCCATCCATCCGTTCATCTTCTATACCGCTTATCCTTCAGGGTCACGGGGAACCTGGAGCCTATCCCAGGGAGCTTGGGGCACAAGGTGGGGGACACCGTGGACGGGGTGCCAATCCATCGCAGGGCACACTCACATACACATTTATACACTGCAGACACTTTGGACACGCCAATCAGCCTACCATGCATGTGTTTGGACTGGGGGAGGAAACCGGTGAACCCGGAGGAAACCCCCGCAGCACGGGGAGAACATGTGAACTCCGCACACACAGGGCAGTGACGAGAATTGAAACCCCAACCCTGGAGGTGTGATGCTAACCGCTAAGCCACTGTATGGCCCACTAGGCATTCATTTAGGACAAAAATAATGGCGCCCTATAAAAGGATCCAGAGTTGATGAGTGTTTACGATAGCCGACACGCCACAATGCGCATTACTTGAAGACCCTTTCACCTTTTAGTCATCATTTTGCCTTTTATGGAGTCACTTATGTAAATGCGGTATGATCGCAGTGAAACGATAATGTAAATAGCAGGAATTTACATAAAAAGGATCAACGAGGCCCGTTGTGTGTAACTCGAGCTAGTCATTATTGCTAACTTACAATTCACTGTAACATACTAGTCTTACAACTGATCGATATAAATGTATAAAGAGGTCACGTAAAGGTAATGCAAACGTATTTAAAAGGTAAAAGCATCTTATCCATAGGGAGAGACTCCGACTTGTCAGAAGCTCATGTCATATACAAATTCATTCTGCTCTTATCATCAGGGTGACCAAGGCCAGACCGGTCCACCAGGTCCTCCAGGCCCACCCGGACCCCCTGGGCCAAGAGGTCCTCCTGGAAACACGGGGAAGGACGGACCCCGGGGTCCCCCTGGAGAACAAGTGAGGCATATCGATTGATGTGTTTGTGTAATTGTTTGATTATATAGGTGCAGGGATTTAATAGTGTAGTCTTTTTGTTAGGGATTATGTAAGAAATCCACAGTCAAGATTAAAAAAACAACAACAAGCAAGCAAAGGTCAAAACTAGTGTTCATAGCAACAGAAATGTTAAAGCGCACCAATTATGGATTTGAAACGTGCCCAATTTTGTTTTAAAGGCCTCATACATTAGATTTCCATGCATCCGAGGTCAAAAAACACTTTAATGTGCTCATAATTTACATTTCAGCATTACCTCACCCCCCAGTGTCACAAACGACTCGTTAAATGATCCGTTCTAAAGGATTCGTTCTAAACTCCTCCTTTCAGAGAGCATACTCTGCTCTGATTGGTCAGACATCCCAGTCTGTTGTGATTGGTCTATCACTGTCAGCGAGCAGACGATGAAGACCAGACGCGAGGCTTTTTGTTACAAACCTACATAGGTTAGTGCAGGAAGTGAGTCTGGAATCACTAACGACTCGATTCAGCTGTTCAGAATCGATTCCTTCTTTTAGGAGTCAATAACTCAAGTTTGTCCTGCGCTTTGATTTTTGAAACTTTGCAGATTTTTTACATTCACCAGCAGCTCTATAACACACATGAAAGGTCATATTTGAAAAACCATAATAGGTGCACTTTAACCACATCACGACAGCACAATAATGTTCAAATGTCAGCTGTAACACCCCCCAAAAAAACAGAGCAAACGTACAGTTTGATTGAATCAAAATGATTCAATCCCCAGTGCAAATCAGGTTTATTGTCAAAATTTACAGACTTTCAGCTGTTTGCAACGAACAAATCAAACAAAAGCAACTGGAGAAATCATTGTACGTTGCATTTTCAGTTGAGTTTGAGGAAACCACTTGAAGCGTTCGTCGTGTTGAACTATTTCCACTGCTTTTGTTTGATTTGTTCATCGCAAACCGCTGAAAGTCTGTACATTTTGACATTAAACCTGATTCGCAGTGGGGGTCGAATCATTCTGATTGCAACTGCAGTTCATCAAATCCAAACTGTGATCTGTGTGAAAAATACTGCCGAGAAAATAGACTGAGGATTTGTACTGATCTGGTTTTGGTGAAGCCTAGCTTCAGTTTTGTGGCTACATGTCCTCTCTCTCTCTCTCTCTCTCTCTCTCTCTCTCTCTCTCTTTCTCTCTCTCTTTCTCTCTTTCTCGCTCTTTCTCTCTCTCTGTCTTTCTCTTTTTTTCTCTCTCTTTCTCTCACTCTCTCCCTCTCTTTCTTTCTCTCTTTCTCTCTCTATCCCTCTTTCTTTCTCTCTCTCTTTCTCTGTCTCTCTCTTTCTCTCGCTCTCTCCCTATCTTTCTCTCTCTTTGTCACGCTCTGTTTCTCTCTCTCACTCTCTTTCTCTCTCTCCCAATCCTTCTCACTCTTTCTCTCTCTCTTTCTCACTCTCTCTTTCTCTCTCTCTATCCTTCTCACTCTTTCTCTCTCTCTTTCTCACTCTCTTTCTCTCTTTCTCTCTCTCTATCCTTCTCATTCTTTCTCTCTCTCGCTCTCTCCCTCTCTTTCTCTCTCTCTTTCTCACTCCCTCTTTCTTTCTCTTTTTCTCTCTCTCTCTTTCTCTCTCTCTTTCTCTCTCCCGATCCTTCTCACTCTTTCTCTCTCTCTTTCTCTCTCTCTTTCTCACTCTCTCTCTCTTTCTCTCTCTCTCTCTATCCCTCTCTCTCTTTCTCTCTCTCGTTCTCACTCTCTCTCTCTTTCTCTCTCTCTATCCTTCTCTCTCTTTCTCTCTCTCTCTCTCAATCCCTCTCTCTCTTTTTCCCTCTCTTTCTCTGGGAATTATTCTGTGGTTATCTTTAGCCTTTATAACGCCCGGACCAGCAGTGTCGTTGGCTCGCAACTATAAAGGAACGACTGACATCTGCATCTAATGAAAGGTTCACGCGCTGGCAGCGTTCATAAAAACAAGCAACTGATGCATATTTCTATAACCAAATGGCATCAAACAATAAAGTGCATGAAGTAGTCCTAATTGAAATCATATTCTTCCACTTGTGCTTGTACAGCTTGGGATTTTAACTATGATGTATTAATATGATAGGTTTAAAGCATTAACGTTATATCTACTGATGTTTCATGACTAAAAACGCCTGCACTTTCTCGTATAAACCAAAGAACAATACATTTTATATGTTCTGTAAATTCTTTACGACTTCTATTCAACGTTCCCGAAGGGAAAGTGCGATCCTGGACTCCACATGGACATACATGCGTCACTTTTTCATGGATGAGGAGCAAAACACAAAGATTTACAGCCCCATCAGTTGGTTCTCAGAACTGATAGACAAATAAATGGATGATGAAATTATGTGAATAGAGAATCCGACTCTTTGCCCTCTCTTCATCCATCTTGAGCGCAGATGTTTCAGTGGAAGTGAAGAACTGCTTAATGTTGCCCCCTAGTGCTCATGTGATGCTTCTGCACCCTGAACCTAATCCACTGTATCGATCTCTCTCCGTCCATCTCTCTCTGTCTATCTCTCTATGTCTGTATTTCTCTCTCTCTCTCTCTCTCTCTCTCTCTCTCTCTCTCTCTCTCTCTCTCTCTTTAGGGTGCCCCTGGGAACAATGGACATCAGGTTGGTGTTCTGTCCTATGTTTATCCTATTATATACTTACCATCAGCTATCAGCTCCGGCCCTCTTTCGCATAGTGTCAAAAGGTTGACAAATATTAACTTTTGTATTGCTCTATCTCTCTCTCTCTCTCTCTCTCTCTCTCTCTCTCTCTCTCTCACACACACACAGGGACTGAGAGGTTTACCAGGTGATCCGGTAAGGTCCCTAAAAATCATACTCTACTCAGAGAGCACTCCTTTAGGTTTAGAAAGTGCGTGCCTGTGTGCGTGCATGTGTGCGTGCGTGCATGTGTGTGTGTGTGTTAGGGCTGCACGATTATGGCCAAAATGATAATCATGATTATTTTGATCAATATTAAGATATCAATTATTTATGACGATTATTCGTTGATTTTAGTGACAACATATTTTTATTGCACTTTCACATTTATTAAGTTTTCTCATGCCACAGTATAACACACAAGTAGGCATTGAGAAAACTTGAGCTGGTCAATTATGACAGAATTTAGGAACATAGTGTGAGCCATGACACATTCATTTACCTTCTGACAAACTAAATGTAATATTTTCAGTTAATTTTACAGGCTGTTTGCAAAAAAACAACAAACGTTAACCTGTTCCACCTTCTAAACAAATACGATAAACCTCAATGTTCAGTGTTTGAAGTCGGCTCCTCTTAAAAATATTTAAAGCTACACTATTAGACATTTTCCACTGTCATGGTTCTGGGCTGGAGTCAGTTCTCGAACCGCTCTGTGTATATTGTGTATATATCTGAATAATCTCATATAGGATGTGATTGGGTGAGTTCATTTACCCGTCAGATGCAAAGCGCTTTAGTTTAATGGTGTTCATTACTGCTCCAATGCTCCGGTCAGGATTTTTATGACCGATACCGATCCAGATACCAATCTTTTTTTATTTAAGCTTTAATCAGGAGGTCGGTCATAAACAGTTAAATATAAGCTCTCTGCTCGTGGTCACTGTTAATTGAGTTAAAATAATAGCAATGAGAAATACTGTTGGTTAATTGATAAATAAACAAGCATAAAATATTTATTTTTAATGATCTTAAAAACAATAGAGAGTCCTAATTAAAAGTAGACTAATACAAAAATTATCCATATTAGGAAAAAGGCTAATAGCTTTCTAAGGAGATAGCGAACTAAGCTTAATGTCAAATTGATATTAAATGCAACCCATAGTAATTAAGCATTATTTCATTTCTCATTTTATTGATATTTTATGAAGTTATTATAATATCTATTTTTTATATTAAATGATTTATTTATAACTAAGCACATTTTCTGTCTTTACATTTTAGTAGTTTTATTTTTGTTTGTCAATCAGTTTTAGATGGGTTCCCCCAGTACAGTGTTGCCATGTCTGCTGATAATATTGTGTTTTGGGGGGGGTGTTAATCAAAACATGGAAACTGGAGTTGACTTTTCTAGTGATATCTGGCAAACCTGAGTTTAAATGAAGTGAATTAGAGTTAGTGAAGGAGAGCGGCAGTGTACTGTTTGTTTACAGACTGAACAGTTGCTACTCTTGATTATGATCGGTGAGGAATTTTTTAATAAAGAAGTTTGAATTAAACCCACCTTGTAGCGTTAGATTAGCGTTAAATTATTATTATTAATTTACTCCGCGCGAAGCCTCTGTCTCTACACGAGCAGGTCGCAGGTTCCGGTCATTTTGCGGGATCAATAAAAGATGGCGGTTGTGAGATGGGGAAGTTGACAGAAGCAGATGATGTACAGAGTTACTTGTCATCATAATGGCTTCTCTGCAGTATTTACACACTTGTTCGGTTGACTGAGGTGATGAAAAGCAGTGTGAAAGTAACTGTAGATGCATTTTGGACTTCCTGTAGTTTTTATCCCGATTGTATTATACAACTCCGAACAGGTCACTCGCACCGGTGCGAATAAATATTTATTCACAGTCGCACAAAATACTTTTCAGTCACAAACGCGGGTGAAATGGTCGCACTGTAGAGCCCTGAGTTTATCTGCAAAGTTTTTTCCCGTTCGGCGTGATGACGTTTAATGTCCCCGACAACCTCTGTAGTGCCATTTAGCATCATGTTAATGTCATGATTTCCCCTTGAAGCGAAGCTGGCAGCTCGAGCGCTAAAATGCTAATACCATTTCCGGGTTTTGGCACTACAAAATGACGTCATCCCTGCGCCGCTCTGTGGTGATTGGCTGTAAGTGTAGGAAGCGCTTGATTTGATCTGCAGCGGAGTTTTCTATTAGCGGAGGACGAACTTTAAACGTTAATATCGCAGTCAATCCTGTACATTTAATCGTGGGCAGTCAAAATCGTAATCGCAATCGATGTTCGGTTAATTGTGCAGCCCTAGTGTGTGTGTGTAAGCTTACTTGGCCTTAAACTTAGTTCTTAGTACAGCATCGGTGTGTCTTTGTGTTCATGCTTCTCCGACTAACACTCAGGGTGAAGATGGTCAACCAGGTTATCCAGGACCCCAGGGACCCCCGGGGTCAAAGGTTAGAGGATTTACACTCATTAATCCCACTATAAAAGCATAACATGTTCTTTCCTTTAACTATTTCCCCTATGGCTTTAATATTGCATATATAATAGGCCATAAAGTGACTGATCACAAGCACACTATTTCTATGAGTACAACATTTTGCATTAGACAGCACTGAGGAATTCATTATGAGGGTAAAAACTGTGGCTTTTATTTGCATTATTTTAAGAAAATGGTTATTAAACAATCTAACCGGACAGTTAGTGATGAAGACATGAGAAGCAAGTGTTTTTGTGTTATTGTAGCATAAATCCTAAGAGCCAACCATGTTCCAATATGCAAATGCAGGCCATGTAAAGTAAACAGTATGAAATGTTACACTGGTTTACCAGGGGAAGGGGCGGGAACATGTTATGTATGCAAATTTGGATATGTGCAGAATATTTACATATTTGCATATTCATAGATTTCTTGATTTGGGTGTAGTGTAGTTGCTTCTGTGCATTTTTTGTTGTTTAAGGTTGTTTAATGGCATTGTTGTTTAACCTCCATCTCAAGAAATGTATTATTCAATACAGGAAATATATATATATATACATATATTCTCCATTATTATAATTATTAAGTTTTGTATGAGATTGCATCAGGTTGATCGAGCAAATCCCAAATCCAAGCCTCTCGGAAATAAAGGTACCGAACTGTACCTTTCCTTTTCATTGGAGTGGTACCATAAAGAACCTTTAGTATGTATATTTTACCTGAGAATGTGTATGTGGTGTAGCTTTAATTAGCCTTTACAGTGAATCTTTAAAGGTACATGAGTGGTCCTTAAAGTTTGATTGTGTACCGTCAATTATTTGTAAAGGTGAAAGGTACAAAAGATGTATTCTGGATGGTACCACTCCAGCGACACATACAGTTCGGTACCTTTATTTCTGATGGAGTACTGTAAGTGAGAGTGTGTTTGGTCAAATGTCCTTTTGTTTTGCAGGGACAACGCGGTGAACCAGGAGCCAAAGGTGACCAAGGCATGGATGGTCTCCCTGGCCTTAAAGTAAGCATGCACAAAGATCTGCTCACTCCTTCGTAGTTTAGGCTCAGCTGTATTCTTACGCTATACACTTACCTGTAAAAATGGATTCAATTAAGAGGTGATCTATAGTTTGATGTTTCATTATGTTTTGTGTGGGGTTTATTTTTTTTTCCAGGGAGACAAAGGAGAAGTTGGAGAAACAGGACCTCAGGGAGAAACGGTGAATGAAGGGGGGAGGGGGGGAGATCATGTGACTTAAAGAAATCACAACTTTCCAGCTATTCCAAATTATTGATGATGAGATATGAGATGTTTTTTGTATGTTTTTTTATTTTACTCATTACCCATCAGCATCAGCATGTCACATGACCATGTCACATGTCCCACTGATCACTCACACCTGTTCTGTGTTCCTAATGGACACCCTTCTTTAAGTTCTGGTTTCTGTGTGTGTCATTGTCAAGATTTTGTCGTCGTGTGTGCCACAGCCGTACTCACAGCCTGCCTGGTGTTGCCTATTATCCGTCGTTTATGTTTATGGTTCTTGTTTTCACAGTTTTGGTTGTTTGTGTTGCACGTTATACGTTAAAATCCGCCCTTGCATCTGTTGCCTTTTACGAATCCCTGACACACTGCAGTTATAGAGTAGCTAACAAGTAATGTTGGACATCTGTCTCATCCAAAATATTGTCTATACTGACTATACAAAATATTGTCTATACTATTGTCCAGCACTGACACCGGAGACTCCTTCCATAAATGTTAAGCAAAAAAACATGTCCCTACGGAAACTTCACAGTGTCAGCGATGAAATGTTTTTCTGTTTCGGGGGAGCGTGTGTTGAATTTATTTGTGATGTCACACTCCATAGTAGAGATGTATTTCTTTTTACCTAGCCTACTAGGTTGAAATTTTTTCATTTTATTGTGATATATGGCGTATTACTATCAAAAAAGCTTTAGCTGTGCAGTTTTATCCTTGTACCAATGTTACTGTGGAGGCTTGTGAATTTTTTTTCACATCCCCCCCTTTTCTCATCGCCCTGCTCACCAGCAGCTAAACACTGAGGCCCTGTTTACACTAGTGCGTTTGCATTTTTTTCATTTTGCTACGGTTACGCCGGTCGTCTACACTACTCCGGCGGAGGCTTTCGGAAACGCCGAAGACCCCATTTTAGTTTGAAAACTCCGGGCTCACGTTTCAGCGTAAACAGACCAAATCGAAGACTTTTGAAAATCAAGTCGTGGCTCCGCCCACATTCGCCTCCTGATTGAGTCTTCTGGATCATCGCGTATCCTTCCCTGATTCGTCAAGCCCCTACCGTATGACCGTTACGCTACCTCGATCGTGTACACAACAACACGGAGACTGAACCCCAAGCTTTGTTGGCTTTGTCATCATTCTTAGCAGCCATTGTGCAGTTCAATTCTGTATTTTATAAAACTGCAGCTGCTACACGCACAAGAGGCGAGCTACGATTAGAGAAATCGCCAACAAATCTCATTTCGTGTGGCGCAAGTCCTACATGGAACACCGGTTTGGACTAGCAACCGACTTCCTGTTTACACTTGTATGCGCATGCCCAGTGTACGAGTGGTCATGTGACGTGTGTTTTCGGTCGTGTAGTGTGGACGGAGATTATTTCCGAAACACAGCGGAAACGCCAGTGTGGACGAGGATCCACGCTGTTTTAAAAACGAAAACGCACTAGTGTAAACAGGGCCAGAGTCACGATACTCTACACACAGAAACCCAACTACTGACTAACTACTGACTAATCTTATAACAGACTTGCGGTGATAGAATTTGTTTATACTGATTGAAAATGTCGGGGGAACGGAACGCCAGTGTACTGCGAGAAAGAGTTCAATAATGAAGCTTTAAAAAAAAAATTCTTATAACTGGAGCATCCGGCATCCAAGTCTCAGTAAATGAGTTACTATAGAAACGATAACGTATTAGAACAAGTGCAGTAATATAAACCTGTGATTTGCCATGTAGTACATATGTAGTATGTTACATATGTAACAGTTTTATACTCGTTCCATCATAAAATAACCCAATGAAGAATGTTAAAACACGCAAGCTGTCATTAATATATATATATTAGTGTATTTTAACGCGTCACCAACGCGGACACGGTGCGCCATAGAATCTCAGTGGAGTTGCTGTATAATTATTAGCTATATAATACTCAACATATTGATATTACTGTAGTTTTAGTGTAACTGAAGTGTGCTGTGTTTGAAATTCGACCTTCTCTCATGTTTGATGTTTGACGATCAGGGTCTTCCGGGTGAGAAAGGTGCGTCGGGCTCGAGTGACGTCATCGCCTTCAACGACAAAATACTAGATGCTTTTAAGGTAAGACATGATGACGAATGGAATTTGTCTTTTAAAGGAATTCTACTGTAAGATATCGTCCTAGAGTATGAACACGGTACACAGATTACACAGATGCTAGTTTGTAACATGAGATAATTCGTTCATAACAGACCCACGATACCGCGTTTTCTTTTCCGAGAACGATACCGACACCGAGACGTTGAGCATCAGACGATATCGATACCTATCCGATATTGTTTTCTTTAAAAGCTGCTAAACTTTTTATTTTTCATTTTTTATGAAAACGTAATGTCTGGAAAACGTATATAAAGCTCTGGTACTGGAGACTCCTTCCAAAAACGTAACTAAACATCTCCTTACAGAAAACGTAACACCATATCAACAATTATAGCAGTGTGTTTTATTCTGTATCGATTTATTATTAGCCCTAGGTTAGGTTATGAGTGTCTGCTAAACAAGTCCCTATGAAGGAATTGTTACTATAGAAACGAGAACATATTAGAACAACCTGTCATTTATTTATGTTACAAAGCTTTATGTTACCAACACCTTCCGATTGAAGAAATCAGCTGCGATGTTACGTCTTAATTACACGAAAGGATTAGCTAACAATTTTCTAATATATAAAAGAGAGGTAAATTCACGTCTTGGCAAATCTTAGTCATGCGGTTTACGAATTGTTTTTCAAATGCAACATTAACAGGGGTGTAAAAATACAGAAAGGTTTTATATGTATAATTATATGCATAAAATATAAAGAACCGTGTCAAAATCATAAAAGTAGAAGTAGCTAGTTGACAGAGTTACTAAGTACAAACGGCAAGGCTTGGCCATGTGTGTACGAGTCCATTTCCTTTATATACTACAAAACAGACAGGAACTGAGGGACTACAGTTAATACAGAGTCCTAATATTCAGAGCAGGGAGCCCTCTGGTGGTGTGGAGGTGAAATGACAGCTGTGAAAACTTCTCGATTTATATATATATTTATATATATATATATATATATATATATATATATATATATATATATATTTTAATGAATTTAGTAGCTTTATAAAAGATGTATGCAATGCTTCAAGTCTTAATAAAGTGTTAAACTCAAAGCTTTATCTGAAGTGCGTTACTTCTTCCCTGGCAGGCGATCCACACCATCAGTGTTTCGGTAATCCTGATGAAAGCATGGGATGGATGTTTTATATATATATACGTTTAACATGTTCTTATCTAACAGTGTGAATTTGAAAATTATTTCTAGACACTCGAGTCGTTTGTGATTGTGTGACACGCATGCAGCAAATTCACAATCAATACCTTAATAAAAATAGATTTGAACTGACCAGCTTGGATTGATTTCACAGTAAATAACAGACCGGAAACTCAGTGTATACAGTACATACTATGTATATATAGAGTTTCCGGTTTATTATGTGTCGTGTTTAGGTGTTTGGAGGAAATTTCTGTAAATAAATGTAGGTGATCAGTGTGTCAGTTGCATTCTGGTGCATGATGAGAGTGTTTAATACTCTTCAGGGCGTGCCGTTTTTCCTACAGTAAGAGTTTATTCTATTTTATTTTTATTTTCATAATTATTAATAAAATCATTTTCTTCGTAATATGTAGAACATTTAGATGTTTATAATTTAGTTAGACTATGATTTAGTTAAATTCTGGAAAAAAAAAATAGTTTTTGATGGTTCATTGGGCAATTAAAGGTTCTTAGTTTCCATTAAAAGGGTTCTGATAGGAAAATACTCTGTTGCAGGGTTCTGCATAGAACCTTTAAGGGCTCCACCAGAGGTTAATCTGTATACTCAGAGGGAAAAAAAAAAGGATTTTTCAAGGGTTTGCTGGATCATTAAGAGTTGTTAGCCTCTTAAAGGGTTCTACATGGAAACTCTTTCAGACAGAAAAACAGCAGAAGCACATGGAGGCACATTTTGATAGGGAAACGTTACGGGTTCCAACAGAGGTTAAATCATTACACTCTTACAAAAAAAAGATGGCATAATTAAGGGTTCTTAATTTAGGCTCCTAGAAGGATTCTGCTTGGAACCCTTTATTGTAGGGTTCGATATAGAAGTGTTGAAGTGTTTTCCCAGAGGAATAAACCGTGTGGGGAAGGTTTGTAGTATTCAGAGCTGATTAACGTTCACCTTTGCTCTGCTATGGAGTGTAGCACAACGTGTAGCACGACGTATGAAAATGCCTTACAGATTACAAAACATCCGTTAACTGTGTCGCTCGTCTTTTTGTGACAGGGACCGGCGGGTCCTCCTGGACCTCCAGGACCACCTGGACCTCCGGGAAAGGACGGGACAAAGGTGAGCTAGAACACGAAGTACATTTCGTCTGATGTTCCAGTAATATACAGATGCAGTGATGAAGGGTGTGTTAACAGTGTGGCTGTCTCGTGTGTGTGTGTGTGTGTGTGTGTGTTAATACAGGGAGAACTGGGCTTACCTGGACTTGCTGGCGTAGATGGAGAGAAGGTGATCCCCTTTAAAGAACGACACGTCGTACTTTTTATCCATTTCTAGTTACATTAAAAAACCTCCTTCCGTAAATAAAGGTCTCTTCACAGAAAACGTATCTCGCTCGCGCCATAGCAACGGCTTTTTAAAACGATGTGTGTGTGTGACGCGTCCGCCGTGTAAGTCCCTGTGTATGAGTTGTTACTATGGAAACAATAACGTACTACAGCATTGTTAGTTAGTTAGTGTATGCGGTGTGACGTTACAGCTTGCAGCACAAACATTCAAAATATGAATTTTTAGGACAAAATTGTTCATTTTTGAATTCATAAGTAAATATTATAGACGTCGGTCCACCAGAATCTGTGCTGCTGTAAAGACAAGACCAGAAAAGACCACGTTTGCCTTATGAGGAAATAA
>NC_071262.1:27290301-27305301 GCF_023375685.1 Ictalurus furcatus | reverse complement strand
TCTTTCAGGAGAAAAAGGAGACACGGGGGCTAAAGGAGAAAAGGTATAGTGAGACTCACGTAATACACAGACAAACACAGTAACTTCAGGAGCATTAGAATGAGTTTTACATGTAGACAGACAACGAAATGACAGTTTACAGTCAAGTGCAAAAGTTTGTATCCCCATGGTTTCATGTGCAAAGATTTACTTTGGGAGCCGGTACATATTCTTGTTTTGTTTTTGTTTTTTTTGTTCTTTAGCGTAAAGGTTTGCACACCCCTGTAGTTTTAGAATTAAAAAGATTTATCAGCAAGTTGAAAGAATTTCAGTAAGGTAAGAGAGTATCGTATCAGGGGTTTTTTTTTTAAATAATTAATATCTACTAGTGATAATGAAGGAACGTCTCTGAAACGTCTTGTTTCATTTTGTCTTTTTTTAAATATATATATATATATATATATATTATACTGTATATATTATTTAATATTTAGATATTTATTTGTATCCACTAGAACTTACATAATGTTGCCATTACACATACATGCAACACCTAAGGAGTGGAATGCAAAAGTTTGCACACCCCCTTTAATTCATTTCAGTTGTCCCATTGTGGCGAATCTGTGGAAATAAACAAAAATATCGCTGTGATTTTCAAATGCATCAGCTAGTTAAATGAAAAGGAAGTTCAGTTCATTCAAAATGAAACATGGGTTTCATCCTGCAGCACGACGACTGTCTAAAACTCCACACCGGATATGCGGATGTGTGCGTCTGAGATCTTGTAGCAAAACGTGTATAAATATTATTCGGAAACTCTTTAGAAAACACAATATGAAAGAAAATATTTTGCTCATGTCTCTATAAAACAAAATGAATTGAAACAAAGCAGGAAGACGGGTACGGGGGGGGGGGGGGGGACTTGTTTTTATTTGTAGATAAACTGAAAAAATAGAGGTATCTTTTAGCATTGGGGGGGGGGGTGCAAACTTTTGCACACCCACACATATATACATACATATATTGAATTTGTGAATGTTTTAGGGTTTATTTTGCTCGATTAGCGTGCGTGTTGATGTGATCAGCGAGCATTATTTCCTGTTTCCTGTTTCAGGGTGACCGTGGCTCTGTAGGGAAGAGAGGGCTGAAGGGGCAGAAAGGAGAGCAGGGGCCGCCCGGATTAGACCAGCCCTGTCCTGTGGTGCGTGATAAACTCTCTACATCTAAGATAATATAAGACGTACCTTTACTGTAGTGGAAATTCAAAAATCTTTATCAGGATGTGATGTGTATCTTCTCTACACACTACTTTCCCTCTGCTGTTCCCTGCCTCTTTATCCTTTCACTTCTGCTCTTTATCTTGTGTGTGTGTTTGTGTGTGAGTGTGCGTGCGTGTGTGTGTGTGTGTGTGTGGTTAGCAGTGAGTTGGGCGAGAACGGTTTTCAGTATGCGTGTGTGTTTTTGCTGACAGGGCTCTGCCGGATGTAAAGGCCAGGCAGGGGAAAGCGGGCAGGCTGACGCCAGGGCTCCCTGCCGGCTGGTACTGTACCACTGTGTGGAGTGTGTTTCCCTCTGAGCATGCACATACCAGCGTTTCACATTCATTCAACTCATAAAGACATGGAACTAAAAACAAACTTACTGAGATATGGCTAGAGAAGAAACACGGCAGGCATTCCACTTATCTTACTGACGTAATGATTTGTAATAGGAGCTTAAACGCCAATGTTGCGCCTTTTAATGACTTTTTAAGAGAAAAGCTGCGTACTTGTTGCTTCTCGGTAGACGTACTACCATCAAACGGACATGTTTTGTGCAGTATAATTTACCCTGAGAAGGTGGATGTGAGGTACCTTTATTTAGCTTTTAGAGTAGCGCTTTAAAGGTACATCAGAACTTCAGTTCTTTTGATTTGATACGTATACCGTATTCGTGTTTCCAATCTTTTCCTATCTTTGCTGATAGTGACCATTTTTAACATCACTTGTTGGCTTATCTATTGTTTTGCGTACATCGGTTCAGTTTTGTGATGAGGTCGCAGGAAAGGTTTTACTTCTGATGACTCTTCCATGCAGATCATGTTTGTGCAAGCAAGGCTGCACGGTAGAACGGTGCACCGCCACTCCTTCCCGTCCCTTCCTGCTGGTCCTCAGGGTCATATGTGGGCTTTGCTTTGCCTTTCCGCCCGACGTACGGGCAATTCTATCCGACGGTGTTCTTGATATCGTGATCATCTCGATATTCCACAGTTTCCCTTAACTGACATTTCGGACGGTGGAAATTGTGAGCCGGAAGTGATCTGATAGCGTTTTATAGCCTTCCTCTGCTTCGTAGGCATCAGGTAGCTTCATTTTCAGTTCCTCGTTCGGCTCCTTAGGAGCACATGCTCGTGAGGTTTAAATCGGATCGTTTGTTACAGGCTAGCGTTGCTATTTCTAATTACAGTTCCTCACCTGCCTAACGACTTCTAGTTCATCAAATGTGAAGTTACCGTGCTATAATATTTGCAGGGAGGAATTAGTGCAGAATGCAGTGGTTCTGCATCCCTGTGACACAGGGTTACGGTACAGAACCACACACTACCACGTCGAACAATCGGCTAACATAATAAGGCAACAGAGGTACAATGTAGTACCGTAGTAGTCGTGGCTATGGAGAAACTAAAACATGCATCAAAGATACCGTAATTTTCGGACTATTGAGCGCACCTGAATATAAGCCGCACCCACTAACTTTAAAAAGAAAAAAATTTTTGTACATATATAGTCCGCACTTGTCTATAAGCCGCAGGTGTCCACGTTGTAAACGTGAGATATGTACACAGAAAGATGTTACACAGAGATTTTTTTTAACTTTTAATTAAATACGTACCGTAAATGCTTTATTCCGAACAGTGCCTGTAACACGGCTGGTTAAAAAAATAAAAAATACAGTTGCCTACCAGGAAAAGTCATTGATCGCTATCTTCATCTTCCTCCTGCGCACTAAAACCACTAAAGTCATCTTCTTCAGTGTCGAATTGAACAGCCTCAGAATTACCGGTACTTCGTCACACACTTCCTCAGTCTGTCTTTCGTTGTCGCTCTCAATGTCACTTACGTCTCGAGGCAAATTCGCCCTTGAGCTCGTGCTGTCCTCTTCATCACGCAGCAGTCCAGCCTTTCGAAACCCGCTGGTGATAGTAGATTTTTTGACACTGCTACATGCTGTTAGGATCCACTGGCAGACTTGAGCAAAAGTTGCTCCTCGCATGCTCTTTCCTTCTTCGACAGCCAGATCGATCGCCTTTAACTTGAAAGCTGCATCATATGCATTTCTTCGTGTGTTTTCCATGATGATGGGGTGTGCATGAAGCGCAAAATGACTGATCTGAAGAATTTAGTGTGAGTGCGTTTGATTTAATTCGAACAGTTTCATTGGTCGACTGTGACCTGTTCGGTAATTTCATTGGTCCGATGTGACGAGGCTAAATGTTTTGGCGGCATGAAGCTCGTTAGCCCGTGAAAATCCATAAATTAGCCGCATCATTGTTTAAGCCGCAGTGTTCAAAGCGTGTGAAAAAAGTAGCGGCTTATAGTCCGGAAATTACGGTAACAATTGCAATCAAATTCTACTCTTTCCTATTTCCTCTTATTTCTTTTTTCCTCTTGAGTGTTTGCTGTTCTAAACAAATCATTTATACTGTAGAATTAACCGTACGAGCTACAGGTTGCTAGATCGTTGTCGAGCATGATATTAACCTGCATGATGAGATATTTATTCTACCATATTTGTGTTTTTCGTCATCAGGGTCCAGATGGACTTCCGATACCTGGCTGTTGGCACAAGGTCCGTACACATTTATGATCCGAACGATGTGGTGTGTGTGTGTGTGTACTGCTAGTCAGAAGTTTAAATGCTCCTCCCACATTTCCTGACATTCATTTTGTTCACCTTTTTGGCTTCAGAATCGTGCAGGTTGCGATCTGATTGGCTCGTCACATTTCTCTTCCTATACTTCCGTATAACAGTTACAGTCTGAACATTAAACCTGTTTTATTTATTTTTTTTAACCACTGTGACAGAATAAGTTTGTCACGTTGTCAATGCGTCCAAATTTGAATCCTCGTCATTTTTTTTTTTTATACGTACGTTTTAAAGTCACGATTTCCGACTGAAACGCGTTCGCCCCGTTGACGGGACTTCACGAGTTCGATTTGGCCAAGACGTTGGCCGTGCTGTCTGGGTGGGAGGGGCATACTCTCTCTCCCCTGTCAATCACAGCGAAACTAGCCAATCGTTGGCGTCCGTGAGCTCGTGTAGGGCGTACGGTACTTTCCTCTGAGCGTTACGCGGCACTGTGACGCAGTCTGAGCAGCAGTTCGGAAAGATTCCTGTATTTTAGAGGAAGCACGCGTTAGCCTCCGCCCTCCCCAACGGGTTGGGAATCGGCAGGTGACGAAACTGGAGAGAAAATGGGAAAATTGAAAACTTCTGCCTTTGGCGTTGTGTTTGTGAACGACTGCATGGAGTGTTTTCATTCATTTTTGATTCATTAACTGCTGTATAATGTCCGTGTAATAACGATATCTAATATCTGCGTTTTTCTTTTGCAGTGATGACTAACATGAAGCATAACCAGGTTTCTGTACATATCCCTACAGTATAAATACAACCTCCTATTTTTTAAAGACAAGACTTTGACGATTATCCGTCAGCCAAAGAATTACCTACGGTATTTTTTATATACGTGTGTCTATTTTTCCAAACGAAACGTTCGGGACCAAACTAGGAGTTTGTATAGCAGTTTTTTTTGTTGTTTTGTTTTTCAAAATCGGAGGAACAGAGGATTGCTTCCTTGCCTCTGCTGCATGAGCATGCGCATCCTCCGACGTCATCAGCGGTTGAATCTGGAGCATTTTATTCTCTCCATATATATATATATATATTATTTTTAAAGGACGACGGGACGATGCAGAGAATCAAGCGAAAGCGTCTGTCGCAGCCTTGACGGCTGGAAAATAATCGATCCGTCATACAGGAGCGTCTTCGTCGATGAAATGAAGCCTGGAGAAGAAGTACCTTGGCTCTGTAGGGCACACGGGAATGTACGGTAGTGGCTCTGGCGACGGTCACTGTCGTCCGGCGAGGATGTTTTGACACTAGCGCTTCACTAGCTGACGGATGGGAAAGCCGATTTTAGCTTCACAAGCGAACAGTTGGGTGTCGAGGGTGTCTGATATGGAAATGATATCGAAGAGCTAACTGATATCTAACCTTGAGTACCATATCTTGATTTGCTATCATTACTAGCGTATGCTTTTTTTTTTTTTTTTTTTTAAATAAAAATTTTTTTTTTTGATTTTCTTCAGCATCTGCGAGAAATGAACTGGTGTTTGGTCGCTCGGATGGTTCGTTCTTTTGGTAGTTGATGACGATTTGTAATTAAGGAAGATTAGCGTGTTACTGTATTATTATTATTATTATTATTATTATTATTATAATATGTACACTACTACTAGATTGTATTATATTTTGTTAAACATACCGTCATATTGATTGATCATATTGTTGGGATTCTTCATGTTACAATGATTTCATTTAACATCACATTCAGTTTCTGTATCTATGTATTAATTTATGGTATATTTTGGTATGTGGTATATCATGCTATCATTGCTAAGGATGCATCGATATGATTTCATTCATTTCTTTCGTACTCAATGCGAATAACGATACCAAAACGAGTCGTCTACTTTCCGTTAAGCAAACAAGGCCGTGACATTATATCGTTCAGCTCCGTTCCCTGGTTTAAAATGCTAGGCTCGTGAGTTTATTTTAGACGAGGCGCATTAGCTGGCTACGTGAGTGACTTTGGATGGATCCGGGAAAAGCATTTCTGTACAGTCGTGATTAAATGACCTTTCGCAAACGCCGACGCCGATCGTCAGGAACAACGTACCGGGTAAAGATTTGTTATTTTTCACTCGCCTAGCTTCGTCGGTAGACGTTTTTGTTTTCTCACCTAGCTATTGAATTTGATGTTTTGTATCGTAGGAAGACGCTGTAGTGCGTCCTTTTGATGTTTTCGCAGTCGATTCAGATCGCGGACGTTTCACGTCGTCGGTTCGTCGGCTAGGAATTCGGAGGCTGAGATTACGACGTGGCGCGTGTTTAAGTGGATTTGGTCTGAAAAAAGACACAAAGAAATAAATTTGTTTTTTTATTTATTTATATCATCAAAGAACGACTAAGAAGTTTATTTTGCCTTACGGAAAGAAAATACCGGACTGCTAACGTGCATAATCGTTACTTAAATCTTAACGTCCGCTACAGACGTCGCTTTCATATCGCCACGACTTCAAGTTATCGACGCCATCGATTCGTAAAGTCGGGACTCGTAGAACGGAGTTCCCGAGTTTTAATCACGATGTCGTCGCGCCGTTCGCGTCGTGATTACGATTTTTCCGACAGCACTCGAAGGCAGCGGTACGATCACTTGGTCACGAGTTGTGGAAATTTAGAGATGTTCTAGATGTAGCCGTTTTAGCATGAATCAAAGCCTTGTATTTACAGAAATATTTACGTTTATTCGCTACACGAAGTTAAGAAGAACGTAATCCACGCGCCGATTTGAGTACTCGACTTAATAAACGGTCAAGTCGATTATTAACTAACGTTCTCACTTTTCACTCCGTATGAAACAAATCCAGCCTCTTTCCTCGGATTTAAAACAAAGACTTTGTGCTTTTCTGCCAGTTTACTGATTTTTATATCGACTTTATTATTTCTTTACACACACACACACGTTTATATTATAGATGTTCTAGACATTTAGCACTATAGATAAGAAAGAGATTTGACACCATTTCTCACACACACACACTTCACGGTTGCTGCGTTAAATGAATGTATATGAAACCATTTCATTAGTTAGGAATAAATCACAAGCCATTACGAAGCAGTCTGTTAAACCCTACTTACTGTGAATTCTTGCGTGTGTTTATTTTGATTTTTTTTCTTCCTCCCCGCCTTGGCTTTGAGAACTGACTTTATTTTGTAACGGTATTACTTTTGAAATGAAACGGTGTTTCTATTTGTTTCGATCGGTTTTTGATTTACGAGAAAGAAAGGGGGAAGCGTTCTCAGCGGCCGAGTTTAACTCCTCATGATTGGTGTTTTATCAAATGAATATAAAAGGTTGTTTAAAATATATATCCCTAGCCGTGTTGACTGGCCTTTACAGAATGGCGGTTTATAGACGGAAGGTTTCGTACAGGAATCCCCCAAACCCCACCCCCACCCCCCACCCTGTATATTCAGTCGGGTTAACTCGGTTTGTTTGTGTGGTCAGTTATTGTACTCTTAACCCAGAGATGCGGTCATGACAATGTTCATATAAAATCTTCATATATTTCCAAATAAACTATTTTCACTTACCCGGACTCTGTGTTTCAGTGTGTTAAGCGGACCGTTACGAACTCGACCCGGTTCTACCTTCACACCGATGACGGGTTTAAACGGATTAAAGCTGCGGTACGCAACTTTCATTTGAAAATGAAGCATCGCTTTTAAATTCGAAGAGAAAACAATACTATAAAACTCGGAGCCTCTCCGTAAAAAAACCAAAACATTAACTTATTATTAAACGTCTAACACGACACGAAGTCATGAAGGATTGAAAGCACAACCTTAGGCACCACTGATATTATTATTATTATTATTATTATTATTATTATTAATCCCCTGTGATTCTCAACCACCAGGTTTAGCTGCACGTTGGAGGCCCGGGTGTTAGAAAGCTCTTCTGTGACCCCAAAGATGATCAAATAAACCCGTAGGACGAGTAAATGAATCAGTTCATGTGACTCTGTGACTTGACTTCAAACTTTATTCGAGGCATCAGACTCAAACTGAACAGCTGCATGGCAGATAAATCTTTATGCAAAACAAAAACATGAAATGTGTGTGTGTTTGTGTATAAACTGGAATGCAAAAAAGTAGTAATTTCACTAGTTGTAACATTTAAGTGAATGGAAAAAAAAAATACTTTAAAAAAAAAAACATCACTACAAAAGCAATTAGTGTGATAAATATATAATATATAATATATAGATCAGAGCAGGAACTGAGATACAAAATGGGTTTCAGTCACAGGGTGTCTAGAAATGTCTAGGAAAAAGAAAAAAAAAAAAGAAAAACGGGAATGAGAAAATGGGTTGGTGTTTAAAAACAATACAAATAAAACAGCGCAGTACTTTAATATGCATTTAATATATAACGCCATCCTGTGAAATGCTATTGCTTATGGACGCAGGGACCAGGGGACACCTCCATCTCACACGGTCGGCGGACACGAGCGAGTGAGCGCTGGGACGCTATGAACCTGTTTTATCAGCACGCCCAGCACGCAGAACAGTACGAGGGACTCCGGCGCTGGTGTAACCAAGACGTGGCGTCTGTACCGGGCGTGTCCGAAAACGTCACGGTATCACGGCGCGTATCGGACATTTAAAAACCGCGTCCGTCTTGTTACACGTAGACGTGTTCAGGATGTCATTTGTACGAGCGTGTAGAGGGATAAACCACCATGACGTGCGCGTGCTCATCACACAACACACAGAGCTCGTTTTAATACGGTATTTAACCTTTACTACACTGCCGGTCAAAAGTTTGTGGACACTCGACTGAAACGTTTCTCGTGATGTTAAAACGCTTTTGATCGGAAGGTGCGTGATTAAACGTGTGAAACCGGTGTCGTAGACGGAAATATCATCGCCCCGACGTGTTCGTTTCTTTCGTTAGAAAACTAACATTTTATTTACAAGATAAATATTTATTTTAAACGGACGGCTCGGAGAGAAATATTCCGAAAAGCAGGAGATAAGAGTCCGGCGTCGGTGTGAACTCCTTTAATACTGTTTAAAAAAAAAACGTCTCGGGGAAATTCCTCAAGAAATCGCTCGGGAAAATGCCAAGAATACATTTCTGGAAATTCTAGACAAAAAGGGCGTCGACTTTGAAGACGCTAAAATACTCAATTATTTAGATTTATTTGGGATTTTAATCACAACATAATTCCCATAGCTCCACTTGTGTTACTCCAGAGTTTTGATGACTTTATTATTATTATTATTCTAAAATGTGTGGTAAAAAATTTGAATACAGAATGAGTGTGTCTAAACTTTTGACCGGTAGTGTGTGTGTGTGTGTGTATATATGTATATCTATATATATACACACCGTGTGAGTTGCTCTTGATCATTAGTAAGTCACCTGAATATGAAACAAAGGATACGACGGAATCTGTAGGAGGTTAAACGTGGTGAAGTCTTTCCAGGCGTATGCATCTGTTAAAATGAATAAATAAATAAACAAACAAAATCCTGGAGAGAAAAATCATACCGTATCAACGCTGCAATCCGTTGAAATTTGCAAGCGGGCGTTTCGATCTAAACACGTCGCGATGCTCCCGCCCATAAAAAAAAAAAAAACACGCACTCGTGACCTGTTCCCAATGAACTTCCTGCTGTTTCTTTTTACTGACACTTACTTTCCCAGCCTTTGGTTGCCCCCGTCCCGACTTTTTTCGAGACGTGTCGGAGCCATCGAATTCAGAAACCCGTACTACGGTACATTTCCTCGGTTTAAACGCTTGATATGTTCTATTGTGAATAACGTGTGTTTTTATGAGATTTGCAAATCGTTGCATTCTGTTTTGAGACAGCGTCCCAACTTTTTTGGGGATTGGGGGTCGTACATCAAAACAGTACGGGAATGTGATTCTGTATTGTAATAAATAAATAAAAATTTTTTTTTTTTTTTTTTTTTTTTTAAAGTCCACCGTGAAACTGTGACGCCGTAACGACCCTGGACTGCATAGATAGAAATATAGACCGCAAAAAAAAAAAAAGTTCTATGGATGGACGAGCAACGAACGCCTCGCGAAACGATAACGCGGCACGGTTTGAACGGAACGTCGGTACTATTTACAAAAAGATTCCTCGTAACGTCGGCGTGCTGTTAAAGCAGGTTTCTTGCGCGGCAGCGTGATACCCTGTTTAATACGATCTGACTGGAGCACAATAAAATGGAGGACATTCAGAGATAAAGCAGATGTATTTCGGTTGTCATGTGACACTGCACCATCACGATCACAGTAAAGCTGAAACTCGGTTCAATTCGGGTTACATGTGTCTGAGTTTCGAAAGAAATTTGGCATCGGAGACGGATACAAACGTCTGGCTGAATGATTTGACCTGTATTCAGTGTGTGTGTGTGAAAGTTTGTGCGGAGTGAGTGTGTGAGCGACCTGAGCGGAGGGGGGAAAAGAAGACGAAGCGGACGCCGATGTCAGAAGCCGGACGGAGTGAGAACGTTCATGTCGCGATGTTTGAGTTTATGCGCAGATGCCTTTTTTCCCTCCGCTCCGGTCACCTCCAGGTTGGAAGACTTGAAGTTGGCGGGGTCTTCGACCGCGAGGTTCACTTGGGTCTTGATGCCGTCCAGGGTGGTGGACTTCTGAAGCCCGAAGCACGACTGCAGGTTGAAACCTCCTGCGAGCAAATGTGCAGAGGGAGGAAAAAGAAAAAGAGAACACTCGACCTTGAAAATTTGACCTTGCTGTGACCTTGACCCTGTCTCCTGGAGCCGTTTCAAAATCTAATGCTGGTTACAGTGCCGACTCCATATAAAGCCTATAAAAGGTTTAAAGTGGGCGTGGCCTAATCAAAAAGTTTCGTTTTAGGTTTTTAATTTGCGCAAAACTCTTAACATCAACCTCTTCAGCCCTGCACAAGAGGAGACCAAACTAAAATGCAGTGAAAGCGAGAGCGCGGATTCGTCAGCTGGCTGTTTCTCACCCGAGGTGTTGGAATCGGAGCCGGGGTCGGTGGGGGATTTCTGCACGGTGGGACGCATCCCGAAGAGGCTCCATCGGTCTCCGCGTCCTCCGCCTTCGTTTCCACCCATGGAGACGCCTGATGTGATCGCTGCTGGAGTCGGATGCGGTGAAGGCCAGGCTAGAGCAGATCCTGTTTAACAACACAGAACACAGTTAGACTCGAGTTCATCCCAGATTTCATCACTATTTTTCGATTAGGAAGTAAATATCTGGGCTGAAGCGGACACCTGAGACGGAGCTGGGTGGGACGTGGACGATGAGACGGAGGTGAGTGGTGCTGATGTTGAAAGCCTGTCCTCAAAGTCCCCAGTAAACATCTTCAACTTCTGAAGAACAAAACAGGAGAAAAATCACGTCGATTAAAAACAAATTAATCACAGATTAAAAATGTACACAGCTGTATTTTCAGGGGAAGATTTTTTTTTGTTGAATTACAGGATCTCACAAAAGTGAGTGCACCCCTCACATTTTTGTAAATATTTGATTATATCTTTTCATGTGACGACACTGAAGAAATGACACTTTGCTACAATGTAAAGTAGTGAGTGTACAGCTTGTGTAACAGTGTAAATTTGCCGTCCCCTCAAAATAACTCAACACACAGCCGTTAATGTCTAAACCGCTGGCAACAAACGTGAGTACACCCCTAAGTGAAAATGTCCAAACTGGGCCCAATTAGCCATTTTCCCTCCCCGGTGTCATGTGACTTGTTAGTGTTGCAAGGTCTCAGGTGTGAATGGGGAGCAGGTGTGTTAAATTTGTTGTCATCGCTCTCACACTCCCTCATACTGGTCACTGGAAGTTCAACACGGCACCTCATGGCAAAGAACTCTCTGAGGATCTGAAAAAAAGAATTGTTGCTCTATATAAAGATGGCCTAGGCTATAAGAAGATTGCCAAGACCCTGACACTGAGCTGCAGCACGGTGGCCAAGACCCTACAGCAGTTTAACAGGACAGGTTCCACTCAGAACAGGCCTCGCCATGGTCGACCAAAGAAGTTGACTGCACGTGCTCAGCGTCATATCCAGAGGTTGTCTTTGGGAAATAGACGTATGAGTGCTGCCAGCATTGCTGCAGAAGTTGAAGGGGTGGGGGGTCAGCCTGTCAGTGCCTCAAATTGAGGCACACTGCATCAAATTGGTCTGCATGGCTGTCATCCCAGAAGGAAGCCTCTTCTAAAGATGATGCACAAGAAAGCCCGCAAACAGTTTGCTGAAGACAAGCAAACTAAGGACATGGAATACTGGAACCATGTCCTGTGGTCTGATGAGACCAAGATAAACTTATTTGGTTCAGATGGTGTCAAGCGTGTGTGGCGGCAACCAGGTGAGGAGTACAAAGACAAGTGTGTCTTGCCTACAGTCAATCATGGTGGTGGGAGTGTCATGGTCTGGGGCTGCATGAGTGCTGCCGGCACTGGGGGGCTACAGTTCATTGAGGGAACCATGAACGCCAACATGTACTGTGACATACTGAAGCAGAGCATGATCCCAGCATGTATTCCAGCATGATAACGACCCCAAACACACCTCCAAGATGACCACTGCCTTGCTAAAGAAGCTGAGGGTGAAGGTCAAGCATGTCTCCAGACCTAAACCCTATTGAGCATCTGTGGGGCATCCTCAAACGGAAGGTGGAGGAGAACAAAGTCTCTAACATCCACCAGCTCCGTGATGTCGTCATGGAGGAGTGGAAGAGGACTCCAGTGGCAACCTGTGAAGCTCTGGTGAACTCCATGCCCAAGAGGGTTAAGACAGTGTTGGAAAATAATGCTGGCCACTCAAAATATTGACACTTTGGGCCCAATTTGGACATTTTCACTTAGGGGTGTACTCACTTTTGTTGCCAGCGGTTTAGACATTAATGTCTGTGTGTTGAGTTATTTTGAGGGGACAGCAAATTTACACTGTTACACAAGCTGTACACTCACTACTTTACATTGTAGCACAGTGTCATTTATTCAGTGTTGTCACATGAAAAGTTATAATCAAATATTTACAAAAATGTGAGGGGTGCACTCACTTTTGTGAGATACTGTACATCAAACTGAAATCGCACTCGAAGGTTTCAATGCATGTACGATTTCAAATTCAACTTTATAATAATCCGGCATGAAAATTCAAGTCGAGGCACCGACACGACTCCCGACACCAAGGCCGACACGACTCCCGACACGACTCCCGACACCAAGGCCGACACGACTCCCGACACCAAGGCCGACACGACTCCCGACACCAAGGCCGACACGACTCCTGACGCCGAGACCTCAGTCAGTCCAGATCGGGAGCAGCATCTCCAGCACCACCGCACTGGGCATAATCATGTTCGCAGATGGCACGGCCATGGTGGGTCTCATCAGCAGGAAGGACGAGTCAGCGTACAGAGAGGAGGTGAAGCGACTAACCGACTGGTGCAGAGCCAACGGCCTGTTGCTTATCGTGGACGAAACATAACAGATAATCGTCGACTTCAGGAGAGCATGCCGCGACCTGTCTCCACTGAACATCGCCGGCTCCTCTGTAGAAATCGTCAACAGCACCAAATCCCTGCGGGAGAACCTCGCCTGGTCCCTCAACACCAGCTCCACAAACAACAAAGACAAGCAGCGTCTCTACTTTCTGCGAAAAGCCCATCTCCCACCCTTCATCCTCAGCACCAACCCTTCTACACAGGATCAGAAGACCCTGCGGAGGACAGTGAGGACAGCTGAGAAGATCACTGGGGTGTCTCTTCCCTCCATCACAGACATTCACACTCAACACGAACCCATACAGCATCACCTGAATGTCGAAATAATACATTTGATCTTTTGCAACATATTCTAGTTTCCACCAAGAATAATATAACGGCTAATGTTATTTCATTAATGCCATTAGTAATAATAATAATAATAATAATAATAATAATAATAATATTAAGGATATCCACGTAAACAAGGCCTCTCGTGAAACCTAAGCTAAAGTTAGCTAGCGTGCTAAACAGCTGATAAACTGCCAAAGGATTCAAATCCACACTTACCTTTTAAATTGTAGATTTTTTTCTTTATCCGCCTTAAACCGGTCTTTTATTCTGTCCATATTTTTTCAATATGACCCGGTCTTATCGATTGATTAACTCCGCTGGTTATATATCGAAATAAATACTTTGATCAACAAAGTCGCCTTATCGCTATAATGCTAAAAGCGCAAACTGGCTGAAACTGGTTTACTTCCGGCCGGAAGTGCTTCTTCTTCTTCTTGTTTTTGTTTTTAATGGCGGTTGGCAAACCACTAAAGGTGCATTACCGCCACCCACTGGACTGGAGTGCGGGCAGTAGATTGGCAGGAAAAAAAATAGTAATAATAATAAAAATAAATAAATAAATAAATAAATAAAAATAATACTAAAAATACGGCCGGAAGTGCTTTCAGGCGCCTTCACAATAAACGTCCGGGTGCAACACAAAAGGTGACGTAATTATTAATTAAAGTAAACTTTATAATTCAGCACCATACAGTGTTACAGTGTAAATTGTTTATTCACAAAAACAAATTTTGCCTAGATGTGATGTCTTTCTTGCTGAGCTTTCTCATTGATAACAATAAGAATAACAAGTTTCTGAAGAATTATGATCATATTTTATTACTGACTGAGGTGCTATTGTTGTTTTTTTGTTTGTTTGTTTGTTTATTTTTATCTTATTGTATTTGAATGCAGTGCTGATTTCTTTTCTTGCAATAAAAAAGAATACCCCCCCCCCCCCAAAAAAAAAAGATTCAACACCTTAAATGATTTAACTTATGCTATTTATTGATTAATTCACGTTTTCATGTTTCACGTTGAAGACTATAAGATGTCCATTTTAATTTGGTTCGGTTTACGCAGAACTCTTACACACAGCTTTACTAAAAGATTGCTCAATTAGGCCGAGTGTTCGTATCACTCCGCTTGTCTGTCTTCGCTATATGTAAAATTCCAGCAATTCTAGGGATGGTTTATTAAATAAATGAAATAAATAAAGGTTTCTACACTCTCTATGGACCGTCAGTGGGTCTGTGCGTTGGCATGGAAACACAAAAAACGCTTTATCCAGCTGTGGCTTCTCTGGGAAATGTTTTATTTTCAGAGACGTACTGTACGGTATGCCTTGTACTCAAA